>NW_027196818.1:0-77276 GCF_038502225.1 Cherax quadricarinatus
TGAGACGAAAACGCTCAGGTTTTTTTATTTATTATCACACCGGCCGATTCCCACCAAGGCAGGGTGGCCCGAAAAAGAAAAACTTTCACCATCATTCACTCCATCACTGTCTTGCCAGAAGGGTGCTTTACACTACAGTTTTTAAACTGCAACATTAACACCCCTCCTTCAGAGTGCAGGCACTGTACTTCCCATCTCCAGGACTCAAGTCCGGCCTGCCGGTTTCCCTGAATCCCTTCATAAATGTTACTTTGCTCACACTCCAACAGCACGTCAAGTATTAAAAACCATTTGTCTCCATTCACTCCTATCAAACACGCTCACGCATGCCTGCTGGAAGTCCAAGCCCCTCGCACACAAAACCTCCTTTACCCCCTCCCTCCAACCCTTCCTAGGCCGACCCCTACCCCGCCTTCCTTCCACTACAGACTGATACACTCTTGAAGTCATTCTGTTTCGCTCCATTCTCTCTACATGTCCGAACCACCTCAACAACCCTTCCTCAGCCCTCTGGACAACAGTTTTGGTAATCCCGCACCTCCTCCTAACTTCCAAACTACGAATTCTCTGCATTATATTCACACCACACATTGCCCTCAGACATGACATCTCCACTGCCTCCAGCCTTCTCCTCGCTGCAACATTCATCACCCACGCTTCACACCCATATAAGAGCGTTAGTAAAACTATACTCTCATACATTCCCCTCTTTGCCTCCAAGGACAAAGTTCTTTGTCTCCACAGACTCCTAAGTGCACCACTCACTCTTTTTCCCTCATCAATTCTATGATTCACCTCATCTTTCATAGACCCATCCGCTGACACGTCCACTCCCAAATATCTGAATACGTTCACCTCCTCCATACTCTCTCCCTCCAATCTGATATTCAATCTTTCATCACCTAATCTTTTTGTTATCCTCATAACCTTACTCTTTCCTGTATTCACCTTTAATTTTCTTCTTTTGCACACCCTACCAAATTCATCCACCAATCTCTGCAACTTCTCTTCAGAATCTCCCAAGAGCACAGTGTCATCAGCAAAGAGCAGCTGTGACAATTCCCACTTTGTGTGTGATTCTTTATCTTTTAACTCCACGCCTCTTGCCAAGACCCTCTCATTTACTTCTCTTACAACCCCATCTATAAATATATTAAACAACCACGGTGACATCACACATCCTTGTCTAAGGCCTACTTTTACTGGGAAAAAACTTCCCTCTTTCCTACATACTCTAACTTGAGCCTCACTATCCTCGTAAAAACTCTTCACTGCTTTCAGTAACCTACCTCCTACACCATACACTTGCAACATCTGCCACATTGCCCCCCTATCCACCCTGTCATACGCCTTTTCCAAATCCATAAATGCCACAAAGACCTCTTTAGCCTTATCTAAATACTGTTCACTTATATGTTTCACTGTAAACACCTGGTCCACACACCCCCTACCTTTCCTAAAGCCTCCTTGTTCATCTGCTATCCTATTCTCCGTCTTACTCTTAATTCTTTTAATTATAACTCTACCATACACTTTACCAGGTACACTCAACAGACTTATCCCCCTATAATTTTTGCACTCTCTTTTATCCCCTTTGCCTTTATACAAAGGAACTATGCATGCTCTCTGCCAATCCCTAGGTACCTTACCCTCTTCCATACATTTATTAAATAATTGCACCAACCACTCCAAAACTATATCCCCCACCTGCTTTTAACATTTCTATCTTTATCCCATCAATCCCGGCTGCCTTACCCCCTTTCATTTTACCTACTGCCTCACGAACTTCCCCCACACTCACAACTGGCTCTTCCTCACTCCTACAAGATGTTATTCCTCCTTGCCCTATACACGAAATCACAGCTTCCCTATCTTCATCAACATTTAACAATTCCTCAAAATATTCCTTCCATCTTCCCAATACCTCTAACTCTCCATTTAATAACTCTCCTCTCCTATTTTTAACTGACAAATCCATTTGTTCTCTAGGCTTTCTTAACTTGTTAATCTCACTCCAAAACTTTTTCTTATTTTCAACAAAATTTGTTGATAACATCTCACCCACTCTCTCATTTGCTCTCTTTTTACATTGCTTCACCACTCTCTTAACTTCTCTCTTTTTCTCCATATACTCTTCCCTCCTTGCAGGTTATATTTCAGGTTATATTTCCTAATTTCACTGTGGTATTTTTACATATTAGTAGTCACACGTTTTGTGATTTCTTCCATTCATGGTATACAACACCGAAAGATGACGATGAATTAGAGACATGTGCAATTTCTGGGTATATTTTGTAGACGTTTGCCAATACAGTGGTTTTATCAATGCAATACATGGACATAATCTTGGAAACTGGAGAATTACAAAAAGCAGAAGACGAGGTAATCAGTCCCTCGATCTAGGAGCAGGTGATGAGTACCATTGTCTTGAAGAATCTAAAGCTTATATACTGGAGTCAGATGAGGTGGCGCAGATGAAGGCATCGTCACTGGTAGGCGAGATTTCTCAGTGGAAGTCATGCCAAAGAGTTGGGCCAGAACAACAGTTCATATGGGCCAGGGGATTTGTTAGGTTTTAAATTATCCATTTATTTTCCTGAGAAGTGTCACTAGTGTCTTTGCTTAATCCATCGGCTTATTTTGGTGTCATCGGCAAACTTGCTTATGTCGCTATTTATTCCCTCTTCTAAGTCGTTTAGATATATATTGTGGACAGTAAATTGTGCAACACTGACCCTTGTGGAACACCGTTTGTGACGCTTTCCCATTCTGATTTCTCCCCATTTCTGCAGACTCTCTGTTGCCTGTCTGCCAACCATTCCTCCGTCCAGGATTTTTTTCCCCATTTTGTGTACTACTTTTCTAAGTAATCTCCGATGTGGAACTCTCTCAGAATCCTTACTAAAGTCCATATACACAATATCATGTTCAACACCAAGATCTACAGCCTGAAAGAACTTAGTGAAAAAGTTAGTAAATTCATAAGGCTGGAACGCCCCTTTGTATAACCGTTCTGAAATTCATTGAGCAATTTATGTCTTTCAAGGTGGCTTCGAATAGCCTCGGCAATTATTGAATCAATTAATTATTCAACTGGTCTATAATTCGAAGCTAAAATCCGGTCTTCTGCTTCGCGAATGGGTATCACGTTTGCCATTTTCAACTTATCTGATACTATGCCAGTTTGTGTCTTACTCATCAACTTAGTTTGCTAAAATCATCTTTACATTCCTTTACAAGACTGACCACAGTTCATCTTGGCCCGGGAATTTGTTAGGTTTTAAATTATCCATTTATTTTCCTGTGAAATGTCACTAGTGTCTTTGCTCCTGATCTGGAATTTCTCTAGTACCTTCCTTCGTATTAAATGAGAGGAGAAAAGTGTCAAAGATTAAGCACATTTCTTAGTCACTGTGAGTGAGCTGATCTGAGCAACTTTTAAGTGTATCTGTCTGGTCTCCATCTTACTTCTGAATACCTTAAACAAACTTTCTTGGATCATTCCTCGAATAACTCTCTCAAACCCACCCCTTCTCTCTCAAACCCAGCCCTTCTCTCTCAAACCCAGCCCTTCTCTCTCAAACCCAGCCCTTCTCTCTCAAACCCAGCCCTTCTCTCTCAAACCCAGCCCTTCTCTCTCAGACTCAGCCCTTCTCTCTTAAACCCAGCCCTTCTCTCTCAAACCCAGCTCTTCTCTCTCAGACTCAGCCCTTCTCTCTTAAACCCAGCCTTTCTCTCTCAGACTCAGCTCTTCTCTCTCAAACCCAGCCCTTCTATCTCAAACCCAGCCCTTCTCTCTCAAACCCAGCCCTTCTCTCTCAAACAGAGCCCTTCTCTCTCAAACAGAGCCCTTCTCTCTCAAACTCAGCCCTTCTCTCTCAAACACAGCCCTTCTCTCTCAAAAGGAGCCCTTCTCTCTTAAACCCAACCCTTCTCCCTCAAACCCAGCTCTTGTCTCTCAAACCCAGCCCTTCTTTCTCAAACTCAGCCCTTCTCTCTCAAACCCAGCCCTTCTCTCTCAAACCCAACCCTTCTCTCTCAAACCCAGCCCTTCTCTCTCAAACCCAGCCTTTCTCTCTCAAACCCAGCCCTTCTCTCTTAAACCCAACCCTTTTCTCTCAAACCCAGCCCTTCTCTCTCAAATCCAGCCCTTCTCTCTCAAACCCAGGTCTTCTCTCTCAAACCATGTCCTTTTCTCTCAAACTCAGCCCTTCTCTCTCAAACCCAGCCCATCTTTCTCAAACCCAGCCCTTTTCCCTTAAACCATGTCCTTTTCTCTCAAACCCAGTCCTTCTCTCTCAAACCCAGCCCTTCTCTCTCAAACCCAGCCCTTCTCTCTCATACCCAACCCTTCTCTCTCAAACCTATTCATTATTTCTCAAACCCAGCCCTTCTTTCTCAAACCCAGCCCTCCTCTCTCAAACCCAGCGATTCTCTCTCACAACCAGCCCATCTCTCTCAAGCTCAGCCCTTCTCTCTCAAACACAGCTCTTCTCTCTCAAAACCAGTCATTCTCTCTCAAGCCCAGCCCTTCTCTCTCAAACTCAGCCCTTCTCTCTCAAACCCAGCCCTTCTCTCTCAAACCCAGCCCTCCTCTCTCAAACCCAGCCTTTCTCTCTCAAACCATGTCCCTTTCTCTCAAACCCAGTCCTTCTCTCTCAAACCCAGCCCTCCTCTCTTAAACCCAACTCTTCTCTCTCAAACTCAATCCTTCTCTCTCAAACCCAGCCCTTCTCTCTCAAATCCAGTCCTTCTCTCTCAAACGCAACTCTTCTCTCTCAAACCCAGCCCTTCTCTCTCAAGCCCAACCCTTCTCTCTCAAACCCAGCCCTTCTCTCTCAAACTCAGCCCTTCTTTCTCAAACCCAGCTTTTCTCACTCAAACCCAGCCCATCTCTCTCAAACCCAGCCCTTCTCTCTCAAACCCAGCCCTTCTCTCTCAAATCCAGCCCTTCTCTCTCAAACCCAGCCCTTCTCTCTCAAATCCATCCCTTCTCTCTCATACCAAGCCCTTCTCTCTAAAGCCCAGCCCTTCTCTCTCAAACCCAGCCCTTCTCTCTCAAAACCAGTCGTCTTCTCTCAATTCCAGCCCTTCTCTCTCAAACCCAGCCCTCCTCTCACAAACCCAGCCCTTCTCTCTCAAGCCCAGCCCTTCTCTCACAAACCCAACCATTCTTTCTCAAACCCAGTCCTACTCTCTCAAGCCCAGCCCTTCTCTCTCAAACCCAGTCCATCTCTCTCAAACCAGGTCCATCTTACTCAAACCCAGCCCTTATCACCCAAACCCTGCCCTTCTCTCTGAAACCCAGCCTTTCTCTCTGAAACCCAGCCCTTCTCTCTCAAACAAAACTATTCTCTCTTAAACCCAGCCCTTCTCTCTCAAACCAAGCCCTTCTCACTCAAAATTCAACCCTTCTCTATCAAACACAGCCCTTCTCTCTCAAACCCAGCCCTTTTTTCTCAAACCCTGTCGATTTCTCTCAAAACAAATCCTTCTCTCTTAAACTCATCCCTTTTGACTGAAACAAAGCCCATCTCTCTCTAACCCAGCCCTTTTATCTAAAACCAAGCCCTTCTCTCTCTCAAACCCAGTCTTTTTCTCTAAAACCGAGACCCTCTCTCTCAAACCCACTACTTTTCTCTCAAACCCAGCCATTCTCTCTCAGAAACAGCCCTTCTCTCTCAAACACAGCCCTTCTTTCTCACATCCAGCTCTTCTCTCTCACAAACAATGCTTCTCTCTAACACCCAACTCTCCTATCTCACATAAAACTCTCCTCTCTCACATCAACCTCTCCTATCTCACATCCAGCTCTTTTCTCTCACACCCAGCTCTCCTCTCTCAGTACATGCTCTAATCTCTCACACCCAGCTCTCCTCTCTCACGCAAAGCTCTTTCCACTCACACCCAGAGCTTACCTCTTACACACACCTCTCCTCTCTCACACCCAGCTCTCCTCACTCACATCCACATGTCCTATCTCAAACCTAGTGTGAGATAGGACATCTCACATCCAGCTCTCCTCACTCACACCCAGCTCTCCTCTCTCACAGTCAGCTCTCCTCTCTCACACCGAGCTCTACTCTCTCACACCCAGCTCTCTTCTCTCACTCCCAGCTCTCCTCTCACACACAGCTCTCACCTCTAACACCCAGCTCTCCTCACTCACACCCAGCTCTCACCTATCACACCCACCTCTTTTCACTCACACGCAACTCTACTCACTCACACGCAGGTCTCATCTCTCACACCCAGCTCTCCTTTGTCACACGATGCTCTCCTCTCTCATACCCCGCACACCTCTCTCACACCAAGCTGTCCCCTCTCACACACAGCTCTCACCTCTCATACAAAGCTCCCCTCTCTCACAAGCAACTCTCATCTCTCACATCCAGCTCTCGCCTCTCTCACCCACCTCACCTCTCTCACATAAAACTCTCCTCTCTCTCATCAACCTCTCCTATCTCACATCCAGGTCTTCTCTCTCACACCCAGCTCTCCTCTCTCAGTACATGCTCTAATCTCTCACAGCAAGCTCTCCGGTTCCAAACCCAGCTCTCCTCTCTCACACAAAGCTCTCCCCACTCACACCCAGCGCTTACCTCTCACACACACCTCTCCTCTCTCACATCCAGCTCTCCTCACTCACACCCAACTCTCTTCTCTCACATCCAGCTCTCATCTCTCACATCTAGTTCTCCTCTCTCACAGTCAGCTCTCCTCTCTCACACAAAGCTCTCCCCACTCACACTCAGCGCTTACCTCTCGCACACACCTCTCCTCACTCACACCCAGCTCTCTTCTCTCACATCCAGCTCTCATCTCTCACATCTAGTTCTCCTCTCTCACAGTCAGCTCTCCTCTGTCACACAACGAGCTGTCCTCTCTCACATCCAGCTCTTCTTAAGAACATAAGAAAGAAGGAACACTGCAACAGGCCTACTAACCCATGTCCCTCCCCCCCGGATTACCCCAATGACCCACCCAGTCCGGTCACCTCCACACAAGGATGGAGCACTGCACCAGACCCAGCAGCACAAGTTAGTCAGGTCCAACTCCACTCATGTATTTATCTAACTTATTTTCAAAACCACACAACGCTTTAGCCTGAATAACTGTACTCGGGAGTTTATTCCACTCATCCACAACTATTACCAAACCAATGCTTTCCTATATCCTTCCTGAATCTGAATTTTTCCAACTTGAAACTATTGCTGCGAGTCCTGTCTTGGCTGGAAATTTTCAGCACGCTATTTACATCCCCTTTATTTATTCCTGTATACACCTCGATTATATCCCCCCTAATTCTACGCCTATCGAGAGAGTGCAGATTCAGGGCCCTCAGTCTATCCTCATAGGGAAGATTTCTGATACATGGGATCATCTTTGTCATCCTCCTCTGTACGTTTTCCAGAGCATTTATATCCATTCTGTAATACGCTGTCCAGAACTGAGCAGCATAGCCTAAATGAGGCCTAACCAAGGATATATAGAGTTGAAGAACAACCTGAGGACTTCTATTATTTATTCTTTGTCACACACTGCTCACTTAGCCCGCACACCTCTCTCACACACAGCTGTCCCCTCTCACACACAGCTCTTACCGCTCACACAAAGCTCCCCTCTCTCACACCCAGCTCTCCTCTCTCACATCCAGCTCTCCTTTCTCACATTCAGCTCTATTCTCTGGCATCCAGCTCTCACCTCTCACACCCAGCTCCCCTCTCTTACATCCAGCCCTAATCTCTCACAGGCAGCTCTACTCTCTCACAACCAGCTCTCCTCTCTCACATCCAGCTCTAATCACTCACAGAAAGGTCTATTCTCTCACGCCCAGCGCTTAACTCTCACAGGCAGCTCTCCTATCTCACACCCAGCTCTAGTCTCTTACACCCAGGTCTCCTCTCTCAAACACAGCTCTCACCTCTCACACCCAGCTCTCCTTACTCACACCCAGTTCTCACCTCTCACACCCAGCTATCCTCTCTCACATCCAACTCTAATCTCTAGACAAAAGCTCTCCTTTCTCACACTAAGCTCCCACTTCTCATACCCAGCTCTCCTCACTCATAACCAGCTCCTACCTCTCACATCCAGCACTCATCTCTCACACCCAGCTCTAATCTGTCACAGTCAGCTCTAGTCTCTCATACCCAGCTCTCCTTTCGCACCCAGCTTTCATCTCTCATACCCAGCTCTCCTCTCACGCCCAGCTCTCATCTCTCATAC
Source organism: Cherax quadricarinatus (assembly GCF_038502225.1). Taxonomy (NCBI): domain Eukaryota; kingdom Metazoa; phylum Arthropoda; class Malacostraca; order Decapoda; family Parastacidae; genus Cherax; species Cherax quadricarinatus. The sequence goes on from NW_027196818.1 coordinate 8,230, forward strand.
CCAGATCTCCTCTCACACCCAGCTTTTCTCACTCAAACCCAGCTCTTCTGTCTCAAAAACAGCTCTCATCTCTCACACCCTGCTCCCCTCTATCACAGCCAGATCTAATGTTCCATACCCAGCTTTCCTCTCTCACACCAAGCTCTCACCTCTCTCACCCAGCTCTCCTATCTCACACACATCTCTCACCTCTCTCATCCAGCTCTCCTATCTCACCCACAGCTCTAATCTCTCACACCCAGCTCTCCTCTCTCACACACAGCTCTCATCTCTCTCACCCAGCTCTCCTATCTCACACACAGCTGTAATCTCTCACACCCTGCTCTCCTCTCTCACGCACAGCTCTCATCTCTCTCACCCGGCTCTCCTATCTCACACACAGCTCTAATCTTTCATAAACAGCTCTCACCTCTCACACTCAGCTCTAACCTCTCATACCCAGCTCTAGCCACTCACACCCAACTCTCACCTCTCACACCCAGCTCTCACCTCTCACACCCAGCCCTAACCTCTCACACCCAGCTCTACTTCTCGCACCCAGCTCTCACCTCTCACACCCAGATCTCACCTCTCACATTCAGATCTCACCTCTCACACCCAGCTCTAACCTCTCACACCCAGCTCTCACCTCTCTCACCCAGCTCTCACCTCTCACACCCAGATCTCACCTCTCACACCCAGCTCTAACTTCTCACACCCAGCTCTAACCTCCCACACCCAGATCTCACCTTTCACACCCAGCTCAAACCTCTCACACCCAGCTCTAACCTCTCACACCCAGCTCTAACTTCTCACACCCAGCTCTAACCTCCCACACCCAGATCTCATCTTTCACACCCAGCTCAAACCTCTCACACCCAGCTCTAACCTCTCGCACCCAGATCTCACTACTAACACCCAGCTCTAACCTCTCACACCCAGCTCTAACCTCTCGCACCCAGATCTCACCTCTCACACCCAGCTCTAACCTCTCACACCCAGCTCTAACCTCTCGCACCCAGATATCACCTCTCACACCCAGCTCTAACCTCTCACACCCAGCTCTCACCTCTCACACCCAGTTCTCACCTCACACACCCAGCTCTAACCTATCACATCCAGCTCTAACCTCTCGCGCCCAGCTCTCACTTCTCACACCCAGCTCTAATCTCTATCACCCAGCTCTCACCTCTCACAACCAGCTCCAACCTATCACACCCAGCTCTAACCTCTCACACCCAGCTCTCACTTCTCACACCCAGATCTCACCTCTCACACCCAGCTCTAACCTCTCATACCCAGCTCTCACCTCTCACACTCAGCTCTAACCTCTCACACCCAGCTCTAACCTCTCACACCCAGCTCTAACCTCTCACACCCAGCTCTAACCTCTCGCACCCAACTCTCACTTCTCACACCCAGCTCTAACCTCTCACACCAAGCTCTCACCTCTCACACCCAGCTCTAACCTCTCGCACCCTGCTCTCACTTCTCACACCCAGCTCTAACCTCTCATACCCAGCTCTCACCTCTCATCTCTCACTCCCAACTCTAACCTCTCACACCCAGCTCTAACCTCTCGCACCCAGCTCTCACTTTTAACACCCAGCTCTAGCCCTTCACACCAAGCTCTCACCGCTCACACCCAGCTCTAACCTCTCACACCCAGCTCTAACCTCTCGCACCCAACTCTCACTTCTCACACCCAGCTCTAACCTCTCGCACCCAGATCTCACCTCTCACATCCAGCTCTAACCTCTTACACCCAGCTCTCACCTCTCACACCCAGCTCTAACCTCTCACACCCAGCTCTAACCTCTCATACCCAGCTCTAACCTCTCCCACCCATCTCTCGCTTCTCACACCAGCTCCAACCTCTCACACCCAGCTCTAACCTCTCGCACCCAGCTCTCACTTCTCACAACCAGCTCTAACCTCTCAACCCCAGATCTCACCTCTCACACCCAGTTGTAACCTCTCACACCCAGCTCTCACCTCTCATATCCAGCTCTCACCTCTCATACCCAGCTCTCACCTCTCACACCCAGCTCTAACCTCTCACACCCAGCTCTACCCTCTCACACCCAGCTCTAACCTCACACACCCAGCTCAAATTCTCGCACCCAGCTCTCACCTCTCACACCCAGATCTCACCTCTCACATTCAGATCTCACCTCTCACACCCAGCTCTAACCTCTCACACCCAGCTCTAAACTCTCACACCCTGCTCTCACCTCTCACACCCAGATCTCACCTCTCACACACAGCTCTAACTTCTCACACCCAGCTCTAACCTCCCACTCCCAGATCTCTCCTCTCACACCCAGCTCTAACCTCTCACACCCAGCTCTCACCTCTCACACCCAGATCTCACCTCTCACACCCAGCTCTAACCTCTCGCACCCAGATCTCACAACTCACACCGAGCCCTAACCTCTCACTGCCAGCTCTAACCTCTCGCACCCAGATCTCACCTCTCACACCCAGCTCTAACCTCTCACACCCAGCTCTAACCTCTCGCACCCGGATCTCACCTCTTACACCCAGCTCTAACCTCTCACACCCAGCTCTCACCTCTCACACCCAGCTCTCACCTCTCACACCCAGCTCTAACCTTTCATATCCAGCTCTAACGTCTCGCACCCAGCTCTCACTTCTCACACCCAGCTCTAACCTCTCTCACCCAGCTCTCATCTCTCACGCCCAGCTCTAACCTTTCACACCCAGCTCTCACTTCTCAGACCCAGATCTCACCTCTCACACCCAGCTCTAACCTCTCATACCCAGCTCTCACCTCTCACACCCAGCTCTAAATTCTCACACACAGCTCTAACTTCCCACACCCAGATCTCACCTCTCACACCCAGCTCTAACCTCTCACACCCAGCTCTAACCTCTCGAAACCCAGCTCTCACTTCTCACACAGAGCTCTAACGTCTCACACCCAGCTCTAACCTCTCACACCCATCTCTAACCTCTCGCACCCAGCTCTCAGATCTCACACCCAGCTCTAAACTCTCATACCTAGCTCTCACCTCTCACACCCAGCTCTCATCTCTCACACCCAACTCTAACCTCTCACTTCCAGCTGTTCCCTCTCACACCCAGCTCTAACCTCTCGCACCCAGCTCTCACTTCTAACACACAGCTCTAATATTTCACACCAAGCTCTCTCCTCTCACACCCAGCTCTAACCTCTCAAACCCAGCTCTAACCTCTCGCACCTAGCTCTCACTTCTCACACCCACCTCTAACCTCTCCCACCCAGAACTCACCTCTCACACCCAGCTCTCCTCTCACACCCAGCTTTTCTCACTCACACCCAGCTCTCCTGTCTCAAAAACGGCTCTCATCTCTCACACCCAGCTCCCCTCTATCACAGCCAGATCAAATGTTCCATACCCAGCTTTCCTCTCTCACACCAAGCTCTCACCTCTCTCACCCAGCTCTCCTATCTCACACACCTCTCTCACCTCTCTCATCCAGCTTTCTTATCTCACCCACAGCTCAATTCTCTCACACCCAGCTCTCCTCTCTCACACACAGCTCTCATCTCTCTCACCCAGCTCTCCTATCTCACACACAGCTCTAATCTCTCACACCCTGCTCTCCTCTCTCACACACAGCTCTCATCTCTCTCAACCAGCTCTCCTATCTCACACGCAGCTCTAATCTCTCACACCCTGCTCTCCTCTCTCACACACAGCTCTCATCTCTCTCACCCAGCTCTCCTATCTCACACACAGCTCTAATCTTTCATAAACGGCTCTCACCTCTCACAGCCAGCTCTCACCTCTCACACCCAGCTCTAACCTCTCATACCCAGCTCTAGTCACTCACACCCAACTCTCACCTCTCACACCCAGCTCTCACCTCTCACACCCAGCTCTAACATCTCACACCCAGCTCTACTTCTCGCACCCAGCTCTCACCTCTCACACCCAGATCTCACCTCTCACATTCAGATCTCACCTCTCACACCCAGCTCTAACCTCTCATACCCAGCTCTCCCCACTCACACCCACCTCTCACCTCTCACTCCCAGCTCTCACCTCTCACACCCATCTCTAACTTCTCACACCCAGCTCTAACCTCCCACACCCAGATCTCACCTCTCACACCCAGCTCTAACCTCTCACACCCAGCTCTAACCTCTCACACCCAGCTCTCACCTCTCACACCCAGCTCTCACCTCTCACACCCAGCTCTAACTTCTCGCACCCAGATCTCACCACTCACACCCAGCTCTTTCCTCTCACACACAGCTCTAACCTCTCGCACCCAGATCTCACCTCTCACACCCAGCTCTAACCTCTCACACCCAGCTCTAACCTCTCGCACCCAGATCTCACCTCTCACACCCAGCTCAAACCTCTCACACCCAGCTCTCACCTCTCACACCCAGTTCTCACCTCTCACACCCAGCTCTAACCTATCACATCCAGCTCTAACCTCTCGCATTCAGCTCTCACTTCTCACACCCAGCTCTAACCTCTATCACCCAGCTCTCACTTCTCACACCCAGATCTCACCTCTCACAACCAGCTCTAACCTCTCATACCCAGCTCTCACCTCTCAAACTCAGCTCTCACCTCTCACACCCAGCTCTAACCTCTCACACCCAGCTATAACCTCTCACACCCAGCTCTAACTTCTCGCACCCAACTCTCACTTCTCACACCCAGCTCTAACCTCTCACACCAAGCTCTCACCTCTCACACCCAGCTCTAACCTCTCGCACCCAGCTCTCACTTCACACCCAGCTCTAACCTCTCATACCCAGCTCTCACCTCTCACAACCAGCTCTCATCTCTCACACCCAGCTCTAACCTCTCACACCCAGCTCTAACCTCTCACACGCAGCTCTAACCTCTCGCACCCATCTCTCACTTCTAACACCCAGCTCTAACCCTTCACACCAAGCTCTCACCGCTCACACCCAGCTCTAACCTCTCACACCCAGCTCTAACCTCTCGCACCCAACTCTCACTTCTCACACCCAGCTCTAACCTCTCGCACCCAGATCTCACCTCTCACACCCAGCTCTAACCTCTCACACCCAGCTCTCACCTCTCACACCCAGCTCTATCCTCTCACTCCCAGCTCTAGCCTCTCATACCCAGCTCTAACCTCTCGCACCCATCTCTCGCTTCTCACACCAGCTCCAATCTCTCACACCCAGCTCTCACCTCTCGCACCCATCTCTCACTTCTAACAACCAGCTCTAACCTCTCAACCCCAGATCTCACCTCTCACACCCAGTTGTAACCTCTCACACCCAGCACTCACCTCTCACACCCAGCTCTCACCTCTCACACCCAGCTCTAACCTCTCACACCCAGCTCTAACCTCTCGCACCCAACTCTCACTTCTCACACCCAGCTCTAACCTCTCGCACCCAGATCTCACCTGTCACACCCAGCTCTAACCTCTTGCACCCAGCTCTCACCTGTCACACCCAGCTCTATCCTCTCACACCCAGATCTAACCTCTCATACCCAGCTCTAACCTCTCGCCCCTATCTCTCGCTTCTCACACCATCTCCAACCTCTCACGCCCAGCTCTCACCTCTCGTACCCATCTCTCACTTCTCACAACCAGCTCTAACCTCTCAACCCCAGATCTCACCTCTCACACCCAGTTGTAACCTCTCACACCCAGCTCTCACCTCTCACACCCAGCTCTCACCTCTCACACCCAGCTCTAACCTCTCATACCCAGCTCTAGTCACTCACACCCAACTCTCACCTCTCACACCCAGCTCTCACCTCTCACACCCCGCTCTAACCTCTCACACCCAGCTCTACTTCTCGCACCCAGCTCTCACCTCTCACACCCAGATCTCACCTCTCACAATCAGATCTCACCTCTCACACCCAGCTCTAACCTCTCATACCCAGCTCTCACCTCTCACACCCAGCTCTCACCTCTCACACCCAGATCTCACCTCTCACACCCATCTCTAACTTCTCACACCCAGCTCTAACCTCTCACACCCAGCTCTCACCTCTCACACCCAGCTCTATCCTCTCACACCCAGCTCTAACCTCTCACACCCAGCTCTCACCTCTCACACCCAGCTCTATCCTCTCACACCCAGCTCTAACCTCTCGCACCCAGATCTCACCTCTCACACCCAGCTCTAACCTCTCACACCCAGCTCTCACCTCTCACACCCAGTTCTCACCTCTCACACCCAGCTCTAACCTATCACATCCAGCTCTAACCTCTCGCATCCAGCTCTCACTTCTCACAGCCAGCTCTAACCTCTATCACCCAGCTCTCACATCTCACACCCAGATCTCACCTCTCACACCCAGCTCTAACCTCTCATACCCAGCTCTCACCTCTCACACTCAGCTCTCACCTCTCACACCCAGCTCTAGCCTCTCACACCCAGCTCTAACCTCTCACACCCAGCTCTAACTTCTCGCACCCAACTCTCACTTCTCACACCCAGCTCTAACCTCTCACACCAAGCTCTCACCTCTCACACCCAGCTCTAACCTCTCGCACCCAGCTCTCACTTCACACCCAGCTCTAACCTCTCATACCCAGCTCTCACCTCTCACAACCAGCTCTCATCTCTCACACCCAGCTCTAACCTCTTACACCCAGCTCTAACCTCTCACACGCAGCTCTAACCTCTCGCACCCATCTCTCACTTCTAACACCCAGCTCTAACCCTTCACACCAAGCTCTCACCGCTCACACCCAGCTCTAACCTCTCACACCCAGCTCTAACCTCTCGCACCCAACTCTCACTTCTCACACCCAGCTCTAACCTCTCGCTCCCAGATCTCACCTCTCACACCCAGCTCTAACCTCTTACACCCAGCTCTCACCTCTCACACCCAGCTCTATCCTCTCACACCCAGATCTATCCTCTCATACCCAGCTCTAACCTCTCGCACCCATCTCTCGCTTCTCACACCAGCTCCAATCTCTCACACCCAGCTCTCACCTCTCGCACCCATCTCTCACTTCTCACAACCAGCTCTAACCTCTCAACTCCAGATCTCACCTCTCACACCTAGTTGTAACCTCTCACACCCAGCTCTAACCTCTCACACCCAGCTCTCACCTCTCACACCCAGCTCTAACCTCTCACACCCAGCTCTAACCTCTCGCACCCAACTCTCACTTCTCACACCCAGCTCTAACCTCTCGCACCCAGATCTCACCTCTCACACCCAGCTCTAACCTCTTGCACCCAGCTCTCACCTGTCACACCCAGCTCTATCCTCTCACACCCAGCTCTAACCTCTCATACCCAGCTCTATCCTCTCGCTTCTCACACCAGCTCCAACCTCTCACGCCCAGCTCTCACCTCTCGCACCCATCTCTCACTTCTCACAACCAGCTCTAACCTCTCAACCCCAGATCTCACCTCTCACACCCAGTTGTAACCTCTCACACCCAGCTCTCACCTCTCACACCCAGCTCTCACCTCTCACACCCAGCTCTAACCTCTCACACCCAGCTCTAACCTCTCGCACCCAACTCTCACTTCTCACACCCAGCTCTAACCTCTCATACCCAGATCTCACCTTTCACACCCAGCTCTAACCTCTCACACCCAGCTCTAACCTCTCGCACCCAACTCTCACTTCTCACACCCAGCTCTTACCTCTCGCACCCAGATCTCACCTCTCACACCCAGCTCTAACCTCTTGCACCCAGCTCTCACCTCTCACACCCAGCTCTATCCTCTCACACCCAGCTCTAACCTCTCATACCCAGCTCCAACCTCTCGCACCCATCTCTCGCTTCTCACACCAGCTCCAACCTCTCACACCCAGCTCTCACCTCTCGCACCCATCTCTCACTTCTCACAACCAGCTCTAACCTCTCAACCCCAGATCTCACCTCTCACACCCAGCTCTAACTTCTCGCACTCAGATCTCACCTCTCACACCCAGCTCTAACCTCTCACACCTAGCTCTAATCTCTCACGCCCTGCTCTAACCTCTTACACCCAGCTCTAACCTCTCACAGCCAGCTCTCCTCTCTTACATCCAGCTCTCCTCTCTCACTGCCACCTCTACTCTCTCTCCCAGCTCTCCTCTCTTACATCCTGCTCTCCTCTCTTACATCCAGCTCTCCTCTTCCATACCCAGCTCTCATGTCTCACAATCAGCTCCCATCTCTCGCACAGAGCTCTCACCTCTCACACCCAGCTCTCCTCTCTAACAGACAGCACTCCTCTCTCACAGCCAGCTCTTCTCTCTCTCTCCCAACTCTCCTGTGTCACCCCAGCTCTCCTCTCTCACACACAGCTCTCTTTACTCACACCCAGCTCACCTCTCTCACACTCCGCTTTCACTTCTCATACCCAGCTCTCCTCTCTCACACCCAGCACTCCTATATCACAACCAGCTCTCCTTACTTACATCCGGCTCTACTCTCTCACAGCCACCTCTCCTCTCTCACCCAGCTCTCCTTTTTCACACCTAGCTCTCACCTCTCACACCCAGCTCTCACCTCTCACAGCCAGCTCTCCTCTCTTACAGTCAGCACTCCTCTCTCACAGTCAGATCTTCTCTCTCACATCCAGCTCTCATCGCTCACACCCAGCTCTTCTCTCTCACATCCAAATCTCCTGTCTTATATCCAGCTCTCGTTTCTCACACCCAGTTTTCATCTTTAACACACAGCTCTCATCTCTCACAGCCAGCTCACCTCTCTCACTCCCAGCTCTCATCTCTCACACCCAACTCTCATCCCTCACCCAGCTTTTCCCTCTCACAACCAGCTCATACAGCTTTCACCTCTCTCACCCAGGTCTGCTCTCTCACACCCAGCTCTCCTCTCCCCCACCCAACTCTCCTCTCTCACACCCAGCTCTCCTCTCTCACACCGAGCTCACCTCTCTCACATCCAGCTCTAACCTCTCACACCCAGCTTTTCTGTCTCAAACCCAGCTCTCCTCTCTGACACCAAGTTCTCCTTTCTCATACCCAGCTCTCATATCTCACTGCCAGCTCTCCTCTCTCACACCCAGGTTTTTTTCACACCCCAACTCTCCTGTCTCACATCCAGCTTTCCTCTCTCACACCAAGCTATCTTCTCTCACACGCAGCTGTCATCTCTCACCCAGCTCTCCTGTATCACACCCAGCTCTCCTCTCTGACCCCCAGCTCCCATCTCTCACACCCTTCTCTCCTCTCTCACACCCAGCTCTCCTCTCTCATACCCAGCTCACCTCTCTCTCACCCAGCTCTCCCCTCTTACACCCAGCTTTCATCTCTCACTCAGTTTTCACCTCTCACACCCAGCTTTCCTCTCTTACACCCAGCTCTCCTCTCTCAGTTACAGCTCTCCTCTCTCTTGTTCAACTCTCCTTTCTCACACCCTACTCTCCTGTCTCACTTCCAGTTATCCTCATTCACTCTAAGCTCTTATCTGTCATACCCAGTTCTCCTCTCTCACAGCCAGCTCTTCTCTATCACACCCAGCTCTCCTCTATCTAACCCAGCTTTCCTCTCTTGCTTCAAGCTTTCCTCTCTTACACCCAGATCTCGTCTCTCACACCCAGCTTTCCAATCTCACTTCCAGTTCTCCTCTATCAAACCCAGCTCTCACCACTCACAACCAGCTCTCCTCTCTCGCAGCCAGTTCTCCTCTATCAAACCCAGCTCTCCTTTCTCAAAACCAGCTCTCATCTCTCACACACCTAGCAATGCTTTTCTCACATCCAGCGCCAGTCTCTCACTCTCAGCTCTCACCTCTCACTCCCACCTTTCCTCCCTGACACCCAGCACTCACCTCTCACACCCAGCTCTCTTCTCTGACACCCAGCGCTCATATCTCACACCCAGCTGTCCTTTCTTACACCCAGCTCTATTCTCTCACACCCAGCTCTCATCTCTCACAGCCAGCTCTCCTCTCTCACAGACAGCTCTCCTTTCTCACACTTTTACGAGTGTGACATTACCAGATTTGTATTTGAGAAATATTCCAGTAGGATATTGCTCTATGTTTATTAAATGCTAATATTAATGCAAATATTGTATTATCTTATGTTTTGTTAGTTTTAATATTAGGTGATTTTCATATAGTGAGAAACCACAAGTTAGACCGCCAGTTACTAGTTCAGGTACTTGTCTGTCTGTCTCAGTCACGTGATCCAACCCGACGTCAGTTCACACACTCTCTGAGTAGGTTCACAGCACTCACTCTGAGTAGCTTCACACACTCTCAGAGTAGGTTCACAGCACTCACTCTGAGTAGCTTCACACACTCTCAGAGTAGGTTCACAGCACTCACTCTGAGTAGCTTCACACACTCTCTGAGTAGGTTCACAGCACTCACTCTCAGTAGGTCATCAACCCAGAGTGCATAGTAGAGTTACATTGTTGCTATTCTATAGAATACAAAGTCTCTGGTATGAGACGATTAACTATTGGAGAGATTGCTAGCTTAAGTAATCCCTAGAGATTGTTTCTCGAAAATAACTATAGATGTTGCCTTTCCATACAATATTGTTAATATTGATAAATTATTTGTGGTGTGGCTATTTAATAATTTATAACAACTTAAACATAGGATTATGTTCTTTGATGTGAAGTGTCACTAGGGGTCACATAATGGAGTATGAGATTTTATTTTAATCAGATTACTAGATACGAAAAGGGACTTAATATGCATATTAAATAAAGATCTGAAAGAAGCGTCAAAAGTTATTATTTCGATTTTTTACGACATAAGGCCAGTAGTTGCAACACACACACAGCTCTCCTCTCTCACACCCAGCTCTCCTCTCTCACACCCAGCTCTCCTCACTTACTCCCTGCTCTTTTTTCTCACACCCAGCTCTCGTCTCTCACACCTAGCTTTCCTTTCCCTCACCCAGCTCTCCTCTCACACACCCAGGTCTCCTCTTTCACAGGCAGCCCTCCTTTCTCACATGCAGCTTTCCTCTCTCACACCCAGCTCTCCTCTCTCACAGGCAGCTCTCCTTTATCACACGCAGCTCTCCTCTCTCACACCCAGCTCTCTTCTCTCACACCCAGCTCACCTCACATACATTCAGCTCTCACCCCTCACACCCAGCTCTCCTGTCTCACACCCAGCTCTCTTCTATCACACCCAGCTCTCTTCTATCACACCCAGCTCTCACCTCTCACACCTAGCTGTCCTCGCTCACACCAAGCTCTCCTCTCTTTCATCCAGCTCTCCTCTCTTACAACGAGCTCTGTTCTCTCACACCCAGCTCTCCTCTTTCACACCCGGCCCTCCTGTCACCCATCTCTTCTTTCTCACGCCCAGCTCTCCTCTCTTTCACCAATCTCTAATCTCTTACGTCCAGCTCTCCTCACAACGAGCTCTTATCCGTCACACCCAGCTTTCCTCTCTCACACCCAGCTCTCCTCTCTCACAGGCAGCTCTCCTTTATCACACGCAGCTCTCCTCTCTCACACCCAGCTCTCTTCTCTCACACCCAGCTCACCTCACTTACATTCAGCTCTCACCCCTCACACCCAGCTCTCCTGTCTCACACCCAGCTCTCTTCTATCACACCCAGCTCTCACCTCTCACACCTAGCTGTCCTCGCTCACACCAAGCTCTCCTCTCTTTCATCCAGCTCTCCTCTCTTACAACGAGCTCTGTTCTCTCACACCCAGCTCTCCTCTTTCACACCCGGCCCTCCTGTCACCCATCTCTTCTTTCTCACGCCCAGCTCTCCTCTCTTTCACCAATCTCTAATCTCTTACGTCCAGCTCTCCTCACAACGAGCTCTTATCTGTCACACCCAGCTCTCTTCTCTCACACGCAGCTCTCCTCTCTCACACCCAGCTCTTCTCTCTCACTTCCAGCACCCCTCTCTCACATCCATCTATCGTCTCTCACACTCACCTCCCGTCTCTCATACCCAGCTCTCCTCTCACACCTAGCTCTCGTCTCTCACACGAAACTCTTCTCTCTCACATCCAGCTCTCCTGTCATACCCAGCTCACCTCTTTCACACCCAGTTCTCCTCTCTCAAACTCAGCTCTCCTCTCACACCCAGCTCTCCTCTCTAACATGCAGCTCTACTCTCTCACCTCAGCTCTCTTCTCTCTTTGTCCAACTCTCCTCTCTCACACCCAGCTCTTCTCTATCACACCCAGCTCTCCTCTCTCACACCCAGCTGTCCTCTCTCTTATCCAACTCTCGTTTCTCACAACCAGCTCTTCTCTCTCACCCTCAGCTCCCGTCTCTTACACCCAGCTCACCTCTCTCTCATCCAACTCTCCTCTCTCACTCCCAGCTCTCTTCTCTCACACCCAGATCACCTCTCTCACACCCAGCTCTAACCTCCATCATCAAGCTCTTCTCTCTCACACCCAGCTCTCATCTTTCACACAGCTCTCCTCTCTCACACCCTGCTCTCATCTCTCACATCCAGCTCTCTCCTCTCACACCCAGGTCTCCTGTCTCACACCCAGCGCTCACCTCTCACAGCCACCTCTCCTCTCTAACACCTAACTATACTCTCTCACACACAGCTCTCATCTCTCACACCCAGCTCTCATCTTTCTCACCCAGCTCCCATCTCTCACACCCAGCTCTCATCGTTCACTCCCAGCTCTCCTCTCTCACACCTATCTCTTCTCACTCACATCCATCTCTCCTCTCTCATATCCAGCTCTTTTCTCTCACACCAAGCTTTCTTCTCTCACACCCAGCTTTTCTCTCTTATATCCAGCTCTCCTGTCTTACACCCAGCTCTGCTGTCTCACACCCAGCTCTTCTATCTAACATCCAGCTCTCGTCTCTCACTTCCAGCTCTCCTCTCTCACACCCAGCTTTCCTCACACCCTTCTCTCGTTTCTCAAAGCCACCTCTTCTCTCTCACATCCAGCTCTCCTCTCTCACCCAGCTCTCACCTCTCACACCCAGCTCTCCTCACACTCAGCTCTCGTTTCTAACAGCCACCTCTTCTCTCTCACATCCAGCTCTCACCTCTCACATCCAGCTCTCATCTCTCACACGCATCTCTTCTCTTTTACACCTAGCTTTCCTGTCTCACACCCAGCTCTCCTCTCTCACACCCAGCTTTCATCTCTCACACCCAGTTCTCATCTCTCGTACCCAGCTCTCATCTGTCACTCCCAGCCCTTCTCTTTCACACCCATTTCTCCACTTGCCAACCCTTCTCTTCTCTCTCCTATCCAGTGCTCCCTCTCTGGTACCTATCCCTCTCATTCTTCTCTTCTCTCTCTCACCCAGGACGTCGCTTTCCTAGTCTTCTCATGTTTTCTCACCCAGTCCTCCTCACACTTATACAACTCTCCTCATTTCCTCCCCATCGTCCTCTCTTCAACTGGTTTCTTCTCTCTCCCACCAATCTTGTCTGTCTGTGCCTGGGAGTCGTCCTCTGAATGAAAGCTCGTATCCTCCCACGAAGTCTGCCGCTTCTCTCCAGCTCAACATCTCTCTGATTGATAAATTAGACACATGTGCAACTCTTGGGTATCTTTATTGAGGAAACGTTTCGCCACACAGTGGCTTCATCAGTCCATACAAAGGAGAATCTTGAAGAATAGGAGGAGAATGAGGTAATCAGTCCCTCAACCTTGAGTCGATGTGGTCAGTCCATCAATCTTGAATAGAATACGGCATACGTGCTGAGAAGGAGCTTATAAACATCTCTCTCTTCCACACAGTCACTATCACCCTTACTTAGTGCTTTTCCATTTCTCAACTTTAGCTTATCAGTGTATTTCCTCCAATTTATTTGATCTATCTGCTATATTCTTTTACATTATCTTTTTCTCTAAAATGAATTCCATTTAGTTTTCCTCCTCTATTTTGATTCCACCTCTTTATTTAGCTATGCATATATATTTTCTCTTTCAATTATTTCATCCGTTCCCCTTTTTCCCCTTTCTCTCTTCTTATGTTATTAAAATTCTATTTTTATGTCTCTGTTGTCCTCCTCATCCTCTTTTTCGCTTTTTCTTCTTCTGATTCTACTTTTTCTCTTCCACCTTATGTTTCTCAAATTATCCTCTTCCAAGTCTAATATTCCTTCTCTGATGAGCGAGGCGCCGCCACTCCACTAACATACTGAAATTCTCTTTCTCTGTTTATTAAAGATTCCTTCATAGCCATTAGCGAAAGGAAGCAAGAAATGAAGAGAATGCATGAGTGAGAGAGTGAGCGAGTGATCGAGTGAGCGAGTGATCGAGTGAGCGAGTGATCGAGTGAGCGAGTGATTGAGTGAGAGAGTTAGCAAAGGATCTGTACTTCACAATAAGTATATATCTATTTAGATTAGAAACTGACTTGTAATGTCGGGTATTTGAGGCTCTCTCTACCGGCTACTATGTGAGGCTCTCTCTACCGGCTACTATGTGAGGCTCTCTCTACCGGCTACTATGTGAGGCTCTCTCTACCGGCTACTATGTGAGGCTCTCTCTACCGGCTACTATGTGAGGCTCTCTCTACCGGCTACTATGTGAGGCTCTCTCTACCGGCTACTATGTGAGGCTCTCTCTACCGGCTACTATGTGAGACTCTCTCTACCGGCTACAATGTGAGGCTCTCTCTACCGGCTACTATGTGAGGCTCTCTCTACCGGCTACTATGTGAGGCTCTCTCTACCGGCTACTATGTGAGGCTCTCTCTACCGGCTACTATGTGAGGCTCTCTCTACCGGCTACTATGTGAGGCTCTCTCTACCGGCTACTATGTGAGACTCTTTCTACCGGCTACTATGTGGGGCTCTCTCTATCGGCTACTATGTGAGGCTCTCTCTACCGGCTACTATGTGAGGCTCTCTCTACCGGCTACTATGTGGGGCTCTCTCTACCGGCTACAATGTGAGGCACTCTCTACCGGCTACTATGTGAGGCTCTCTCTACCGGCTACTATGTGAGGCTCTCTCTACCGGCTACTATGTGAGTCTCTCTCTACCGGCTACTATGTGAGGCTCTCTCTACCGGCTACTATGTGAGGCTCTCTCTACCGGCTACTATGTGAGTCTCTTTCTACCGGCTACTATGTGGGGCTCTCTCTATCGGCTACTATGTGAGGCTCTCTCTACCGGCTACTATGTGAGGCTCTCTCTACCGGCTACTATGTGGGGCTCTCTCTACCGGCTACTATGTGAGGCTCTCTCTACCGGCTACTATGTGAGGCTCTCTCTACCGGCTACTATATTAGGCTCTCTCTACCGGCTACTATATGAGGCTCTCTCTACCGGCTACTATGTGAGGCTCTCTCTACTGGCTACTATGTGAGGCTCTCTCTACTGGCTACTATGAGGGGGTCTCTCTACCGGCTACTATGCGAGGCTCTCTCTACCGGCTACTATGTAAGGCTCTGTCTACAGGCTACTATGTGAGGCTCTCTCTACCGGCTACTATGTGGGGGCTTTCTCTACCGGCTACTATGTGAGGCTCTCTCTACCGGCTACTATGTGGGGCTCTCTCTATCGGCTACTATGTGAGGTTCTCTCTACAGGCTACTATGTGAGGCTCTCTCTACCGGCTACTATGTGAGGCTCTCTCTACTGGATACTATGTGGGGCTCTCTCTACCGGCTACTATGTGAGGCTCTCTCTACCGGCTACTATGTGAGGCTCTCTCTACCGGCTACTATGTGAGGCTCTCTCTACCGGCTACTATGTGAGGCTTTCTCTACCGGCTACTATGTGAGGCTCTCACTACCGGCTACTATGTGAGGCTCTCTCTACCGGCTACTATGTGAGGCTCTCTCTACCGGCTACTATGTGAGGCTCTCTCTACCGGATACTATGTGAGGCTCTCTCTACCGGCTACTATGTGAGGCTCTCTCTACCGGCTACTATAGGAGGCTCTCTCTACCGGCTACTATGTGGGGCTCTCTCTACCGGCTACTATGTGAGGCTCTCTCTACCGGCTACTATGTGAGGCTCTCCCTCCTGGCTACTATGTGAGGCTCTCTCTACCGTCTACTATGTGAGGCTCTCTCTACCGGCTACTACGTGAGGCTCTCTCTACCGGCTACTATATGAGGCTCTCTCTACCGGCTACTATGTGAGGCTCTCTCTACCGGCTACTATATGAGGCTCTCTCTACCGGCTACTATGTGAGGCTCTCTCTACCGGCTACTATGTGAGGCTCTCTCTACCGGCTACTATGTGAGGCTCTCTCTACAGGCTACTATGTGAGGCTCTCTCTACCGGCTATTATGTGAGGCTCTCTCTACCGGCTACTATGTGAGGCTCTCTCTACTGGCTACTATGTGAGGCTCTCTCTACCGGCTACTATGTGAGGCTCTCTCTACCGGCTACTATGTGAGGCTCTCTCTACCAGCTACTATGTGAGGCTCTCTCTACCGGCTACTATGTGAGGCTCTCTCTACCGGCTACTATGTGAGGCTCTCTCTACCGGCTACTATGTGGGGCTCTCTCTACCGACTACTATGTGAGGCTCTCTCTACCGGCTACTATGTGAGGCTCTCTCTACCGGCTACTATGTGAGGCTCTCTCTACCGGCTACTATGTGAGGCTCTCTCTACCGGCTACTATGTGAGGCTCTCTCTCCTGGCTACTATGTGAGGCTCTCTCTACCGGCTACTATGTGAGGCTCTCTCTACCGGCTACTATGTGAGGCTCTCTCTACCGGCTACTATGTGAGGCTCTCTCTACCGGCTACTATGTGAGGCTTTCTCTACCGGCTACTATATGAGGCTCTCTCTACCGGCTACTATGTGAGGCTCTGTCTACCGGCTACTATGTGAGGCTCTCTCTTCCGGCTACTATGTGGGACTCTCTCTACCGGCTACTATGTGAGGCTCTCTCTACTGGCTACTATGTGGGGCTCTCTCTACCCGCTACTATGTGAGGCTCTCTCTCCTGGCTACTATGTGAGGCTCTCTCTACCGGCTACTATGTGAGGCTCTCTCTACCGGCTACTATGTGAGGCTCTCTCTACCAGCTACTATGTGAGGCTCTCTCTACCGGCTACTATGTGAGGCTCTCTCTACCGGCTACTATGTGAGGCTCTCTATACCGGCTACTATGTGAGGCTCTGTCTACCGGCTACTATGTGAGGCTCTCTCTTCCGGCTACTATTTGAGGCTCTCTCTTCCGGCTACTATGTGAGGCTCTCTCTACTGGCTACTATGTGAGACTCTCTCTACCGGCTACTATGTGAGGCTCTCTCTACCGGCTACTATGTGAGGCTCTCTCTACCGGCTACTATGTGAGGCTCTCTCTCCTGGCTACTATGTGAGGCTCTCTCTACCGGCTACTATGTGAGGCTCTCTCTACCGGCTACTATGTGAGGCTCTCTCTACCGGCTACTATGTGAGGCTCTCTCTACCGGCTACTATGTGAGGCTCTCTCTACCGGCTACTATGTGGGGCTCTCTCTACCGGCTACTATGTGGGGCTCTCTCTACCGGCTACTATGTGAGGCTCTCTCTACCAGCTACTATGTGAGGCTCTCTCTACCAGCTACTATGTGAGGCTCTCTCTACCGGCTACTATGGACATGAAGAAAAGGGAGTCTATTTGGAGGGTTGATGAGTAAGACACAAATACAACACTCGGATATCATTTTTATTGAAACGTTTCGCCTTCACGGTAGGCTTCACCACTCAAATACATAGGATAACGTGTTGTAGTGGCGAGTTAAAAATGAGGTACTCAGTCCATCGACCTTGGAGATAGTTTGAGGTAATCCGTCCCTCTGCCTGGAGGAGAGTTCAGCTCCGTGGTCTGGAACGATATGAAGCTGAAACGTGAGTTCGTATACGTAACAAGTGAAAACAATTCGTCCCAGGTCCGCTTGTTAAAGAATTCCACACTTCATGTTTCACTCTCGGAACCTCTTCCATTCAGTTCTACTCAGTGTTTACTGTTTGTATGCAAGTCTTATTATTCAACCATTAAGCTTGCTTCTATATCATATTTTTTTCATCATATTTTGGATGACGATGCTGGATTGTATACCTTATCGAATTCCTTTTAGAAATCAAATAAAGAGAAAATGCAGGATATTTTATTAGAATTCATACTTATTTTATATCGGTTATTTAAATACTGAAAGTTAAACATCCATTTCGCAGTAATAAGTGAAATTGATGTTAAGAAGAATAGATGAAAACTGATTGTGCAAGTCAATCTCTATTAGTGAAAAGAAGTGGTAATATTTTTTGATATTTAATCTTTTGGTACTTTACTTCTAATTAATAATTAGTTAAATATTACTCTTACGAATCAGAAAATTTATACTTAAATTCTTTTATATATATGACAGAGAGAGAGAATACCCACAATACCCACAACCCCAGCAAACCACCCCGACGGGATCATCATCTACCCTTGGAAGAATGGCAAGCTCTTAGCATGGGACTATGCCTGTGTGTCCACACTGGCTGACACCTATTTTCATCACAGTGTCGGGCGACAGGGAGGAGCTGCTGACCACAGGGAGGAGTGCAAGATCAGCAAGTACAGGGACATAAGCCAACAGTATCAATTTTTCCCATTGGGATCAGAGACCTTGGGATCATGGGGAAAAAATTCCACATATTTCATTAAAGAATTGGGTTCCAGACTCATCGACACCACCAGGGACCCAAGGACAGCCACTTTCATATTCCAGCGCCGTAGCATGGCCATCCAGAGGGGAAATGCATTCCGCATGCTGGGCTCGCGTCCAGCTTCAGAGAAGCTGGAGGAGGGTCTTAGGGTCGAGACGCATTCCCATTGCCGAAATGTGAACTGTTTGGAGGAAGTTCTCGGAGTGAGGTGACCTCACAGCTTGGAGACGGGCAGTCTCCCTATCTGATGTTACAGCCCTGAGCATGCTGACAACCACCTTTTCAGCGATGGGGTCATCCCAGCTTGACTATTTGTAGGCCAGTGCTGCACAAGGGTTTGGTGCTGGAGCAGGAAGAGTCTCACATTCAGTGATGGCACTGGCATAGTTATGGTCCTGTATTCCTGCTGAGTCACTGAGGCTCTCCGGAAGAATTTGTCTTATTAACTCGTTTGAAGCTATGGAAGAGGATAGGAAACTGGTAGGGCAATCTGGGAGGATCTGCGTACTCCAAGACCCCAAAGCCTGACTGAAAGTGAGGCTTGCAACCACTGTCCATCTTCGAGTGAAAGACTCAATACACTCTCTAGCATGTTCTTAAGGAGAGAGAGTCATATTCCTTGAGTTTCAGACTGCTGAAGGCTGAGGAGCATCTCAGAAAGTAGGTAAATTTTGGGATTGACAGACAGCTGGTGAGTAGGTAGAAGGCATCATGTGTATCGATGTCTTATATCCTGCCTTCCATCGTCCTGAGGTCTGAGACTTTTTTTCTAGGATCAGATCGATGGCATTGGACCAAGAGGAGCACCGAGGAGAGTGCTGTTGGCTGGATCAATGGCTCGTGTTCCTGGTAAAACAGCACTAATATTCTAGAACATCTATCGATTGGCAGAAACTATTTCACACTGGTGGTGTTTAAAGATAGGCCCAGGCTTTCTCCCATGTCTTTAATTTTTCTGATATCCTCTAGGAGAGATTCTGTTGTGCCAGCTACGGTACCATCATTCAAGAACCAGACATTGAGCTCACTGGAGAGCGCTTCTGTGATTTCCTTGATGACCAAACAGAATAGAAAGAGAGTGAGAGGGTCCCCCTGTTGCACACCCTCACAAAAGTCAGTTTCCTGGTCCCCAAATAATAAATTAGAAGTCACACTATAACACCATTCTCTGAAGGGATAGAAGGAAGGGAAGAGTCTAGAAACTGCTTGGAGAGCAGCATCCCTTCTGACTAAGTTGAAAGCATCGACAATGTCCAATTTAATCAAGGCTTTTTCATCGGAGATGTTGTTGATGTATACTCGTGCTGCATGGGCAGCTACTTCACAGCCTTGTTGAGCACGAAAACCGAGCTGAGTTGTTTTCAACATTGCAACAGCCTCTTGACTCACCATTCTTACTGCAGCCTAGGCAACTAGGCGCCGAAGAGTGTTGCCCACTGCAATGGGCCTGATTACTCCATCCTTTTTCTGGAGGGCACACAATAAGGCACCAATGGCCTCTGGGACACTGCCAGCCAGGCATACATTGGAAATTTTGGTGAATTCAGACAGCAGCCTCTCTGAAGCTCACCAAGTGCTGGACTGAGCATTTGTTTTAAGTGTTGAGACCTTAAACCAGTAACACCTCCAGCTGAGCCCTGTGGAAATGACATAGCAGCTTTATACACATCAGCATCCCGTAAGGTTAAATGTTCCTCGCCTGCTACAATGTCAGGGAAGTCAACGTTGGCACTGGGATCCCTGGGTGGATGTTTGTCCTTCAGAAATGTGCCGTACTGACGTGCTTAGGAGCGATGGTATTCTCACTGGGATATACATAGGTTATACATATATACATATATACATATGCCAGGCGCTGGCATGGCAAGACATGTGACAGGCTAGCTGTGGGATTTTTTAGGATAAGTACTGATCAAAGAGACTGACCAGGTCTAAGACTGAACAGGACTCAGTGGGAATACTTTGGAAAGATTCCAGTGCAGCGAGAAGACATTCCAGTGCATCGTTTCAGCATAAATAGTGGAAGTGATGTGCAGTTTGTGAAGGTTGTGGAGTGCTGGTAGTGTGGAACATGGCCAGTGGGGGTAGGGGAGAATAAGGCCTACACTGTGTGTGAGTGCCGGCAGAGATTATCGTAAATACAAACCTCAAGAAGCTCTCATAAAAACATTTACCTCCAGCACAATGTGCCATGCTTCCAGTTAACTTAGAAATGATTACTTGTCGATGCATGGAATAATTAGAGGTATATCTTATGGTAAAACAATGTGGGGTTAATGTTAACGAGGGAGTGACCAGTTAGTGCCCCCCCCCCCACGCCACGGGGAAGGGGAAAGAGGCGCCGTGTGTAGGTGGTGAGGGAGCTCACTGGGGTTCAACAGTGCCCATACCCACATCTTTCATGACGTGCATTGGAAACAAATAATGCTGCGTGTATTGTAAGACAGTGGGAACAATATATAGTGTGAAAGTCCATGTGTAGTGTACTTCCTTCACTCCTCTCCTCTGGCTACTCACACCCAACAACCTGTGCCTCCCCCACCCAAACCCAGCGACACCCCTCAAGCCCTACCAGACCACCATGGTCAAGTTTACTACCTTCCACGCACCATACCCACCCAGCATGTAGTACTCCACTCCTACAGTCTACCTAGCCAGATGGATACCAGTCAGGAGGAAGCGAGCAGCCAGGGAAATGGCATGGCTGGTAATACTAGGAGAGGCAAGTGTCGGTCGTGTTTACAGCTTCGTTGTCTCAACTTTAATGATTTCCTCCGCAAACACGGTAGCTGCCCTGGTTCAGGATGTCCTCCTGTGGAAAGTGATGACCCAAAGCCACTTCAGACACCTGATCTCATCTGATCAGATCTCATCTCATCAGATAATATCTTGGAATCAATTAAAGCAACAGGCATCAGGACACACACACATTCCTAAAGCACCTGGAAAATTTACAGACCTCTTAAAAAAAGTAAATGAGGGTTCCATTATCCTAAATGCTCCACCAACCATCAAGGCTTGGCACAGCTTGCTACTTTTTGGTAATGTCTGCCTAACTGTGCCGGAAAGAAAGGGAAAAAGGCTAGCCTCAATGATCATTAAATCCTTAAAAGTCTTTCCTAGACCTGATTATCTCATTTGCCTTCCCCATCAGCACAAAAATGTGAGAGGCAGAACCCCTACTCACTCTATTGACACTAAAAAAATCAGAGTCCAGGTGAGCAGAAAATTGAAGAGGCCAACACAGTGGGAGGAATCAGAATTATTACCAGTGAGGATACAGTTGCCCCCAAGGATGCTGACACTGCTGTAGCACTTAGACAAAAGCGTCCTACAAGGAAAACCAGAGGCACCAAAAGTTCCAACACTTCTGTTCCCACTATGGAACCATTGATTGTGCAAGACTCAGACATTTACAAAGCAATAATGTCATTTCCATCCTGTTCTGCTATGGGTTACACTGGAATAAGGCCACAGCATTTAAAGTAAATGGTTAAACCAGTTTTCAGGGAAATTGCAGAGACACTGCTTTCAGAGATCACAAGGTTCATCAACAGTTCCTTGGCTGGTCTGATTCCTGACGAAATTAAACCTTTCTTGTTTTGGTGTAACACTATGTGCGCTTAAAAAGAAGGATGGAGGAATTAGGTCAATTGCAGTGGGCAACACTTTTCGCTTCCTCGTTCCAAAGCTGCTCTCCGAAGTATTCACGCATAGGCAGCCATGATGCTTCAACCAAACCAGCTTGGCTTTGGTGTCTCTCAAGGAACTGAAGCAGCGGTTCATGCAACAAGGGTGTATATCAACAACCTGCCTGAGGACAATGCAGTGGTAAAATGAGATTTCAAGAATGCATTTAATCTCTTGAAAAGAGACGTGGTATTAGCAGCAGTACAAGAACATTTCCCTGATCTCTTCCCTTTTGTTGCAGCCGGATATAGCAAGGAATCAGTCCTCCTGTTTGGAGAGTATGAAATCACATCTCCAGAGGGTGTCCAGCAAGGGGATCCTCTTGCACCATTTCTCTTCTGTATAGCAAATAGGGAAATCACAGTCAGACTGACCAGTGAGCTAAACATCTGGTTCCCGGATGATGGCACAATAGCAGGTACAAAGGAGACGCTTCTGGATGATCGTACACTGGTGATGACACGGGGACAGGCAATGTGTTTCATCCTGAATCAATCCATATGTGAAATAATCTCAGTTAGTCAACAAGTGGTATATACAGTGAGATCAAAACTACCAGAAGCGTCAGTCATTGCCCCCACAAATGGCGTTTTGCTTGGAGCAAGACGCTATTTGTGGGGGGCAATGAGTGATGCCATTGAAACAATTCTCGGGAAGAAACTGGAAGAATTGAGGAGAATGGAAGAACGAATAGGCAATCTTGACACCCATGATGCCTTGTACCTTCTCATAAAATGCTTGAGTCTGCCCAGGTTGACATATTTCCTAAGATGTGCACCTTCATATGGTAACCCTATACTGCATGAATATGACAATATCCTGAGGCAGATTTTTACTAAAGTAAAAATCTAGAGGATAGGCAGTGGGACCAAGCTACACTTCCAGTCAGACTAGGAGGCACTCTTGTCCGCAAGTCATCACAGATTGCGCTACCTGCTTTCCTGTCCGCATGCGTTGCATCCAGAGGGCTTGCATCAGCTATTTTCCCTGAACATTTTAGGGACAAGATTGGAGTCCAGGACCAAGAGTTCATTGACGGAGCCAGGATCTGGGATAATCTAACAGGCTCTCAAACTAGACCTACTCCCCCCAACAACTACAAACAGTCGCACTGGCATGGCCCATGAATGGAGAATATAGTCTCAACAATGCTTCTGAGTGTGTCAGAGAATGAGCCTGCGTCCTTTCTGTGAGAGCTCCTCATGCAGGAGACTTTCTGATAGCTGTTCCCAACTCCAGCCTTGGCACACGCCTCGACCCACAGGCCATTCGCATTGGTGTTGCCCTTCGACTTGCCGCCCCTATTCTCGCCGAACACAGGTTTATTTGTGTTGTGTGATTTTTCGCTCACCATAATGTGGGCCAAAACGACATGGGTTCGAATCCTCGGCTAATTGCAGTGTTGTTATTGATTCAGTACCACACGTTCGTGGTTACAATAACATATATATATATATATATATATATATATATATATATATATATATATATATATATATATATATATATATATATATATATATATATATATATATATATATATATGTCGTGCCGAATAGGCAGAACTTGCGATCTTGGCTTAAATAGCAACGTTCATCTTGCCATATAGGACAAGTGAAAATTTGTGTATGCAATAATTTCGCCAAAATCATTCTGAACCTAACGAAAAAAATATGTTTCACTCTGTTTGTTTAGTATTAAATTATTATAAACTAATCTAAAATATATTTAGTTGGGTTAGGCTAAAATAAATTGTTCTTGTTGTAATAAGGTTAGGTAAGTTTTCTAAGATTCTTTTGGAGCAAAATTAAAATTTTTTACATTAACATTAATGAAAAAAATCTATCTTTAAACTTATAAGAGAAAATTTTAGAAAGAACTTAATTTTAAATGAGTTCTTGCTAATTGACCAGTTTTACATATTCGGCACGACATATATATATATATATATATATATATATATATATATATATATATATATATATATATATATATATATATATATATATATATATATATATATATATATATATATATATATATATATATATATATATGCAAAACTGGTCAATTGGCATGTACTCACTTAAAATTAAGTCCTTTCTAAATTTTTCTCATATACGTTTAAGATATATTTTCTTCATATATCTTAGTGTAAAAATTAATTATTATGTACCAAAAGATCCTTAGAAACTTACCTAACTTTAATATAACAAGTGTAATTTAATTTAGCATAATCCAACTATACATATTTTTGAAAAGTTTCCAATAGTATAATAATGAAAAAACACAATGCAATATATTTTTGTCGTTAGGTTCAAAATGATTTTTGCGAAGTTGTAACATACCCAAATTTTCGCTTGCCTTATTCCTCGAGAAGATCGCTGCTATTTAAGCCAAAATAGCAAGTTTTACCTATTCTGCTGCCAGCCACAGGGAGACCCAGAAGATCTGCAGATATGAAGACCTTTCCCGTTGCTATACCTTCATCTCGGTAGGGTCGGAGACCATTGGAGCATGGGGCAAGTGTGCTCTAAAGTTCCTCAAAGAGCTGGGTGAAAAGCTCATCATAGAAACCAAGGACCACAGGGCGACCAGCTTCCTCTTTCAGAGACTCAGTGTTGCGATCCAGAGAGGAAATGCCTGCAGCATTCTGGGCATACGGCCCACCGCCAGGGAGCTGGACGAAGCTTTCGAGATGTAGTTCTGAGTTATCTATTTTTTTTCTATTGTATTTTTGTGAATGTTTTGTCAATGTATTTTGTCTTTATATATTACATATATATATATATATATGTATATATATATATTATATATATTATATATATATATATATATTTATATTATATATATATATATATATATATATATATATATATTCTTTCATTCAACACACCAGCCGTATCCCACCGAGGCGGGGTGGCCCAAAAGGAAAAACGAAAGTTTCTCCTTTTACATTTAGTAATATATACAGGAGAAGAAGTTACTAGCCCCTTGCTCCCGGCATTTTAGTCGCCTCTTACAACACGCATGGCTTACTGAGGAAGAATTCTGTTCCACTTCCCCATGGAGATAAGAGGACGCCCGCCCGCCCGCGCCCTTCGCTGGACCCCCGCCCGCGCCTTCTGCTGCGCCTTCTGCAGCGTCGTCCGGATCGCCCCCGCGCCTCGAATTTTTTTCCGATTTTTTTCGAATTTTTTTTGAATTTCATTTTTCTTGTGCTCTCCATCTCCTCGGATCAAATTTTTGAGGTTCCCCCTCCCACTTTCACCCCCATCCCAAAATTTCTCGAAATCAAAGTCTCCATCTCCTCTGATCAAGTTTTTTTTGGACTTTCACCCCCTATGGGGTTTTCGAAATTCCCCATCTCCTCGGATCAAGTTTTTGGATTCCCCCCTATGGGGTTTTCGAAATTCTCCAATTCCTCGGATCAAGTTTTTTGGATTCCCCCCTATGGGGGTTTCGAAATTCTCCAATTCCTCGGATCAAGTTTTTGGATTCCCCCCTATGAGGTTTTCGAAATTCTCCAATTCCTCGGATCAAGTTTTTGGAATCCCCCCTCTGGGGGTAAGCATGCTTACTACAGGACTAAACAAGTCAAATGAAGGGTGTTTACTCGGCGGTCAGTGACGTCACGCGCACACAGGTTGAAACTTGTCGACCCTTTTAGTTCATTAAAGTTAATAAGGGGACACTTAGTTCATTAAAGTTAATAAGGGGACACTTACCTTCTGTCAGTGACGTCACGCGCACACAGGTTGAAACTTGTCGACCCTTTTAGTTCATTAAAGTTAATAAGGGTATATAGTACCTACATCATAGGGAAAACATTTTTCATCATCAGAAAGACACATTTCAGGATAACACTAATACACAATATTTTGTTTCATTATTTATTTATTATACAGCCATTACATTTCTGGTAATACAAACAAATACAATTTCATTGAAAAAAGCTACAATTCATTGACTAAAATCAACGTAGAGTAATTTTTCTTCTCTTGTAGAATTTCTGTGCATTTTGTTCAGGGTCGTCGTCTTCTTCCTCATCTGTTATACAATAAACTTCTGGGGGGAAAGCTGGTGGATAATAAATGGGGGAATCCTCATCCGGGGAAGCTGGTGGATAATTTATGGGGGAAGCTGGCGGATAATTTATGGGGGAATCCTCATCCATACATGAACTAGGTTGGGAATTTGTCATAAAATATTCCATCTCGCTCCATACGCATTTATCACAATAACAACTACTAACACATTCTCCACTCATATGAGACTGGGGAGAAGGTGGGATCTCGGCGTGGGTAGGAGTTACAATATCCTGGATAAAAGCGTTAACATCAACCCCCTGAGTAGGAGGCACATTCTCAACATCCACATGAGGTCGGGGAGAAGACTCGTTGGTAGGAGGGGTAGCAACAGCATCTCCATATGGATGGGTAGGAGGCTGGGTGGATCTCGCTCCTAACAATCCCATCAACTCGCAAATCATTTGCTCCTGTCGGATTTGATTTGCGCGAATAAGTTCCAACATCCGCATTATATTCGCATCTGGCAAAGAAAAAAAAATTTATCGATTAGAAGAAGAATAAGGCATATCTTTAAATGCATTAAAAAGTTTTATTGGTTAATACATTACACTTCTAAAATCATTTATGTGTAAAAAAGATTTTTTCAATACTCACTTACCATTTACCGCAGGTGGATTATTCCGACATACACAGGGATGCAGTCTTCTCTCCTCCTCGCAGACACCTCCAACGGAGTACTGAATTGGATTCATCCTTGACCCTACTTGAATGACAGTAGATGCAAAGAGTGACCCAGCACGGGCATTTATAACAGCGTTATGACCTTTCGCCCCGACTCTAACCTTTTGCCCCGCCTCTAAACGCCTCTACCCCACCGTACGATAATTCCAATATTTTACACAGATTTTCATAATTCCACGTTGAATTATTAGCAAATACACTTGAACATGAGGGTATATTGAAATGCTCATATGCATATTTCAATATAAATTGGTCATTCTTTAATTTATTTCTACCAAAATCTTTAAACAAATATGGTATAATTTTCTTTACGCTATAATTTGTTAACTTATACACAAAATATATAGCATATAAGACGCACACCAATGATTTTTCATGTTGAATCCTCTGATTAATACCGTACATGAAATTTCTCTTGTATATAATTTTCTCATATATATTTGTATAATGTTTTAAATCCACCCCGAAACTATCTAAATATAATAATATGTGTTTGTTCACATATATAGTAATCCAATGACCCATATTTTCATCTTGATCGTTCAATATATTAATGATGAAAATTACCGGCTTATCTTTTATCCTCATAATAACTTCATTTATATTATTTGCGGCAAAACATCCCAAATACGAGGCATATCTTCCCGTATGATGTTTCAAGGCAATATTTATCTCTTCACAATTCATGATCTATACTCGCGTATGCACTATCACTGTTCTATTTTCATTTATATTTAAAATCGCATTAGTTTCACCAAACATCAGACAAATTCTATTCTCATCTTTCGGTTTACCAAATGTCATATCTATTCTCAAATTACCATTCTTCTCGACAGATATAGCATTCTTAACCTGTTCACTTCTCAGGTCAACACCTAATATAGTTCTGCCTTGGAGAAAACTCTTATATGTAATCAGATGATCAGTCTCCAAACCCAGAGATTTCAAGGTAGCGTAATATAACCTACTCGCGTGGGTAGGAAACTTACAGTCAATATTAAGAATCATTTCTGAATTAATTGTAACCCCGAAATGATTCAAATCTTCATGTTGAAAATATAATGGATTAAAATTATATCCTCCATCATATGTCTTCATATCAACTATTATAATAAATATCTTATCGGGTATGACTTGTCCACAAGGATTATCTGCGATCAATTGTGTTTGATTAGATGTCAGAATATATGATTTAAATAATGTCTTCTTGAACAGATATTCACACCCCTGCGGGTTTGCCCTCATGCTTGAATTCAATGCAATTAATGCATTCGTATACGGAATAACTTTATCGATCCATAATTTAATGGAATTAATATTATATTTATATGTTTTTCCGCTTAATGGAGTCATAATTGCCCATGCGGGTGAATGCAATTCAAGTCTCAATCGACATTCGACACTATCCAGGATATATTCGTGAAAACTACTCACATCCAGCATCAAAGGGAAACAAGTATTCACTTCATTCGTTAATTTACCTTCGTCTTTCTTAATATCATCTAAATCAGCTGTTGTAATAGTACTACTTGCTGTGTCTTTATTACGAAAGAATGCTATTCTTCCCAATGTATCTAATTTTGATGGGGATAAATGCTTAAGCAGTTTAATATAACCCGTATATGAATAAAATGGATTCGATTCTATAAGTTGTTCATTGAGATACAAACACACAGATTTGAATATTGTCTGACTTATAGAATTCACAAATATCGCCTTATCTCCGTCTCCCAGTGCACTCCCATCCTCATTTGTTATATTTATGTTCATTTCCAAGGCCAGACTCGTTAAATCTAAAAAATGACCTTCTGAACTTTGTATTCTAAATTCGAGAAATTTATCAGATCCTTGATTTACTGGTAATACTTCACATGTGCGTCTAGCTGCTATTGA
The DNA here is from genome assembly GCF_038502225.1 of Cherax quadricarinatus. Lineage (NCBI taxonomy): Eukaryota > Metazoa > Arthropoda > Malacostraca > Decapoda > Parastacidae > Cherax > Cherax quadricarinatus. The sequence continues at coordinate 37,085 of NW_027196818.1, forward strand.
GGATTCAATAATGGCGTGTCCTGGTAATTTTGGGAATCCATCAGTTATGGAATGAGAATAAGTGGGGACGGGGGCGTTGAGCCCCCCTGGTGTAACGTATAGAGCACCAGCCGACATACTAACAATATGACAGTTAACAATAAACTAAAATTAATTAAATATTCCACTTTCTTTTATTATTAAATTTCAATCGTTTCAAACCAATCTTTCTACTTCCTCCGGATAATAACTTCTGTCCGACACCCTTCAATGTTTCTACACCTCTATTTCTCGCAGAATTTTTCAATGCAATACCATTATTAACATCGTTCAACACATTTTGTCCGTATTGTAATACTCCCGGAGCAAAGGTATTCAATAAGAATGGTATTGCTTTTCTGGCCATCCCACCGAGAAATGACAATAATCCTCCGCCCCTCCCTCTAGCTTTATATAATATAATATCATCTAAACCTCCCCCTTTCACCCTCGAAGTATCAAAGAGTTTCAGGAATGATTCCACTGAAGGAGGGGAGAAACTCGTTCTCATCTTGACGGTTCGTTCAATATTAACTCAACTTGATCATTCACTCTCGTTTTATAGGTCTTAAATGTAGTACACATACAGTAGAACACTTGTCATTATATTGAATTAACCTTCCTTTCTGATCAGCGAGCTTAATACTCACTTGATCAATTATCTTTTTATTAAGTGGTTTGTACATTGTGGGGTCATAATTAGATCTTAATGTATTAATATCAACTACTCCCAAAAGAGATACCAACTGATCGCCAAAATTAATGGGATCAATCAAATCACTATATATTAACATATAATTAATACCTGATTCAGGATCGGGTGGGTTTACCGCCTTCACACCAGACTCGTTAAAAATAATCTCTTTTTTATTGGTAAAGACATACAAAATTTCATTACCTGAGAACCCTAACATATCGCTTCCTTCTTTATCAAATTCCAACCCCACATAACCGCTAGTAATATCAGAAGGCAGTATAATTTTTTTTTTTCAAGTTAATAACCACTCTGTTTATTCCTGGATGATATGTGAACACAATTGAGTTTTTGGGGATGATAATACCCGTTATATGTTTAACTGCTATTAGCAGATTTACATTAATATCCTCATTTATTGCCTCTAAAATCCTTGTCATATCACCTCCAATAATTTTGCTCATATCAATTTTATGCATATATTTATTTACTGTAGATTTCTCATATGTAATACATATCTTCAAATTCTTTTGCGGTATATAATGTGTCTTGGGGTAAATTATATTTTTCAGAGCAACCTCATAATCAATTTTATTATCTAATATAATGGGGTCATATAATTTATTAATGAAAGCCGAAGGTGTATTGGCGGGAAATAAATCGAGACTTGAATCGCTACACACGTATAGAAGACGTTCAGCCATCTCCACACTCTTATAACACACACTAAATAAAAAACATAACATCACAGAGTTTATATACTCACCTAATATGATATCCACGATGTTTCTCTCCTTACACCGCCTCCTTTATGTAATAATTGTTTTCTCACTTTTGTATTCCTCACAAAATCAAAATGTATACCTGATATATTTAATAAATGCTTTATTTCTGTTAAGTAATCAGAATCGATTCTTCTCGCTGATTTCACATTGTTTTCTGATAAAACATTTAATATTTCAATAATATTACGTCCAGTAATGGGGGTAAGAAGGTCACCATTCTCATCCCAACTCACCAAAGGATTTCTTTGCAATAATACCAACATTGATTTCACATATTCTATATTTCTCGCACTCACTCTTATGTGCATGAATCTTGACAAATCTGGGGTTTTCTGAGGTTTCACCGAGGTGAGAGCAGGTGGGTTGACCTGCCTAGCGGGAGTAGTCTTAAACTTGCGTTTAACACCACGCTTCAAGCATGCACCACCACCACCTCCTTCTAAATTCTCATCACCCTCCGATTTTACTAACTCGAGAGGTTTCCGATTCATAACTGAAGTTGGTACAAGATAAAATTCTTTCATGATTTATTAAACAATCTCGAAATAATATTTACTGCTAGAGGTAATATAATACTAAGAAGATTTCCACCTCTGATACTCAGCAAATATTTCTTTTTACGCTGAAAACCGATTTTCTTACAAGCTAGTGATTTAATCTCGTTCTTGTACTTTTTAAATATTTTAGGGTCTAATGGTATTTTATTCTTAATCAAATTCTTGAAAATCTCACTGATACAACTTATGTGTGTTTTCTTAAACTGTTGTAATAAACTCTTCCGATGATTGCGTGGGAGACTATTAAGTAATGTAATTAATTCTTTAAATTTTTCTAATAATGATTTTTTCATTGTACCTTCAACAAATCTCCTTCTTTGACCCACGAATTAAAAGTGGAATCATAACCTTTATAAGATACCAAATAATGCGTAATTCCACCAATTTTTTTTCGTTTCAATACTCTGTCGATAATATATTCTGGAGGTGGTATGACTGGGGTCAATTCTTCGCGATAAAATGTTCCTTTAATCTTTTCACCTTTCAAATCTTTCAAATGATATGTTGTTATAGGTTGAGAATTATTAATTCTATATATTTTAAATATTTCCTCTGTATTTTGTGTGTGAAACCCTCGGTTAAACGCGGATGATCTGCTAAGAGTCACTCTTGTTGTGTCTCCAACAGCCAATTTCTTACTGATTCGTTTCTTATTGGATCTTCCATTTTTATAATTTATCCGAAACTGATTCCTTATATCATTCAATGTCGTAATACCATGGACTTGCAATGGGGTTTTACCGCCAATCCCCGAGTGCGGAGTTGAATTATACGCATCTACTAAATCATTTAACACTTTTGAATAATTAAATGTATTGGCACTTGTCATATACTTGTATAATTTACGTTTCAACGTTTGCAAGCCTCTCTCTGCAATGGAAGCTTTTGTTTCTTTCGAAAATACATGATATAACTTTATATGCTTACTCTGGAGATAATTCTGTACCTGTTTATTTAGAAACTCCCTGCCTTTATCTGTAAATAATCTCGATATATTCTTCGCCTTTTCATTCTCCAATATGTTTTGTAATGCATGTAAAGTGCTCGGTCCGTCTTTCTTTTTCATGAGTACTGCTTGTAAATATCTTGAAAAAACATCGATACACACGAGAATGTATTTATATCCATCATTATATCTGGATAATTTAGACATATCACCCAAATCACAGGTTAATATCACTCTGGGTTTAGGAGCAATTATTTTCCTACGAGGAAACTTCTTAGGTTTAAGAACGTATAAAGTATATGATCTTTCTGAATTTAAGAAATTTCTGACCTCTTTCAAGGTTATGGACGGATCAATCTTTTTTACAGCTGTATATAAACTGTTTACCCCAGAGAATGACCCAGCAGAACCAGGATCTCTATAAACCTTTTCAATTAATTTTGTTCGCTCCATTGGTATACAATTTCGTAGGAATCCTGCCGTAACACATTGGTTCGCAACTGTAATGCTTCTGGTGTATTTAATGCAAGGTCTATGAATAAATAACCAAAGGGTGATCGTTTTATAGCAGATTTATATATATTTACAAATTCCTTATTTTTTCCGAACACTTGTCGCCCCAGAATCTCTACTTGTCCAAGATCCCTCATTTTAAATAAAGCAAAATGCGTGGCGTTTAAAGCCATGGTACGACTATATCGTCCTCCGTGAAATATATTTTGAGTAATCAGAATAATGCTTATATTATGATGTCTACCTTTAGTAAAACATTCGAGAATAATTTCACTGTTACCAGCTTTTAAAAATAGATCATCAACAATAATTATTGTATTTTCATCGGGTGATGCAATGACATTCTGCGGGTCGATAATATCTTTACTTAATGTTAATTTATGAGATATCTCTGAATCTTGTTCTAAGGGATGTGATGTCACCCCGCATATTATAATGTTATGAAATTTCTCGTGGTATAACTTTATTAATTTTGATGTGAAATAAGATTTGCCACTATTCGAATAACCGGCAATGATAATCCTTGATGGATAACGAAATATATCAACGTCAGCAGATGTGTATGTTGACAAGTTCAACATCTTCCCCTTATTATTTTAAAATGATCTAAAAGCTTCCTCTCTTTAAGTTGAATGAACTAAAAAGGGTGTTTACCATAGAGAGGCGTCTTGTACACTGTAAGTCTTAATGGGTTTTCAAGATATATAATACTTTTAGTTCAATAAGGGGACACAGTTAATGTGGAGCAGGACTGCCTCACCAAAATTAGTTGCTTTAGGGTGGCGATTGACCCAGGTGTTCATGATTATCTTAAATCTACCTTGGGTGTGAACCGCATTACACAGTTGGTGTTGGGGGAAGGGGTGGCCCAGGTGTTTCAGTAAGGATATACTGGTGTTATATTCTATCTTGGGTGTGAACCGCATTACAATGCTGTCTGTCTGACCTGTGTTGACCCAGGTGTTCGGTAAGGCTGATGTTATATTCTACCTTGGGTGTGAACCGCATTTCATGGCGTTTGTCTGTCCTGAGTTGACCCAGGTGTTATGTTCTACCTTTGGTGTGAACCGCATTACACAGTGGTGTCGGGGGAAGGGGTGGCCCAGGTGTTCGGTAAGGAGATGGACGTGTGATTTTCTACCATGGGTGTGAACCGCATTACATGCTGTCTGTCTGACCTGTGTTGACCCAGGTGTGATTTTCTACCTTGGGTGTGAACCGCATTACACAGTGGTGTCGGGGGAAGGGGTGGTCCATATAAGCTCAATGAGACACTCAGAGCGAGGATAGTGCTTCCATCCGTCATCCGTGACTGACCTCATCTTCCCCACCCTGATTGACCTCATCTTCCCCACCCTGACTGACCTCATCTTCCAACGCTGAACCGCACATCATGGAGAAAGGTAAGTTGTACTTAGAAAATTCTTGTTTTTTTTTACATGTTTAATTTTTGTTGAAGCATACGAGTGAAATTTGGGTTAATTTTTGTTGAAGCATACGAGTGAAATGTTTACTGGGTTAGTGCGTTAATAAGTGAAATTTTTAATGGGTTAGTGTGTTAAATAAGTGAATTGGTGAAGAGGAGATTGTTAGAAAATTCTTGATAAGCGTTGAAACAGTTTTTACATGTTTAATGATTTGGGTTAATTTTTGTTGAAGCATACGAGTGAAATTTTTACTGTGATAGTGTGTTAAATAAGTGAAATTCTTAACAGGGGATAGCATATATTCGAAATACTTGGAAGCATTGGTGAAGAGAAGATTATCGATTAGAAAGCAGCGTTCGTTGGTAATCGAGAAAGGCGGTGTACAACGCAATGAAAGGTTATTGCAATTGGATAATGAGTGGGCACGTGTAGATGCTTTATGGAAGAAGGCTATAGAAACAGGTATGTAACCAATTGTGATCTTTTGTTGTTGTGAAAATGTGCTAGTCACTCGACAAAAGATTTTTTGTTCTATTCATTGAAATCTTAATATTTTTTGGGTTATGAATTGTGAAGGGTGACCTTCTTACCCCCATTACTGGACGTAATATTACTATTCATTGAAATCTTAATTTTTTTTTCCTCTGTTCATTGAAATCTTAAAACGTATTATGTAAAAATTGTGAAGGGTGACCTTCTTACCCCCATTACTGGACGTAATATTACTATTCATTGAAATCTTAATATTTTTTGGGTTATGAATTGGATATACTTTTTTCCTCTGCAGGAAATACACCTGGTAGTAATGTCGCACAGCTTGGTGGTGAGAGTGCTAGTGTTGGTACCTCACAATGCGGAGGTGCGGGTACTTCTGCCCCCATTAATGATGATGAGAGAGCAACTACCTCGCATGACGTGTCTGACACGCATAATAGTGAAGATGAGACCCCAGAAGTTATTACATATATCCAGAATTTTAGAGGTAGACATACAGTGAGGAAATATAGTGTTCCTTCAACTTATAACAGAGAGTTAAGAATGTATTTACATGTTTATAGGGATTATTTTATAGAACAGATGCGAGATATGTATGATAGATCGCCTCTAGCAATGTCGCTCAGAATCCACCCAATTATAGTTATAAGGACATTACGTCAAAACATATCGGGTGATGATCAAAATGGACAATTTGTGATAAATTTAGCGTTTGAGTTAGTAAGTGAAGAGGAAATCTCTGAAGTATTTGATCGATGGGTGGGAACAATATTAGAAAGATACGAGTCAGAGTTGCAAGATCAGGAAGGATCTGGCTGGATCATAGATCAAATCGAATCTTTCAGTATCGAATATGTTAAAGTAGAATTCAGAGTGCAAGTGGGGTCATATGTGGCATATCCCGAGAAACTGCGAGGGAAGAAATATGTATTTAATCCAGAGATTAATGATGGGTTATGTGTACTGCGTGCTTTTGCTGCCTATCAATGTCATAAAAAGAACAAGCCATGGTGTGATATTCGCAGAGCAGTTACTACTAAGAGAGGTTGTCTTAATCATGCAAAAACTTCTATAGATGATTTCCCCATTACGCGTGATAAGTTAGGTATATTAGAGAAGGAAAATAAAGTGTCATTATATGTTTATCAATTAAGAAAGGATCAAGATAGGACATTTATGGCTATGTGTCGTAAGGGGAATAAGAAATATAAGGACATTATGTGCGCGTTATTGTTGAATGAAAGACATTTGGTTTTAATCAAAGATTTTGACGGGTATGTTAGAACGATAATGACAGAAAAAGGTGTAAAGAAGCACTGTCATAGTTGTTTGATGAAGTTGAATACACAGGAAGAGTTAGATATCCACGAAGATGGATGTAAAATCAATCAGGTTCTCGTATTCCCCCCGGAAGGAACAACAGTACACTTTGAAAATTTTAGTCATACGCATTCCAACGAATATATCGGTGTATTTGATTTCGAATGTGCATTAGACACAACTCTCCCAGCAGGTAAAATTGAGTCTCGTCATAAAGCCATTGCCTATTGTTATATTATATTTGATCGCAAAGGAGAAATAGTGTGTATAAAGAGTTATAAGGGGGAGGATGCTGTTAATCATTTCATTTTAAATGTTAGTGGTGAATGGAATAAAATAAAGTTTAGAAGACAGTATCATGAAATCCATATGTCAGAGGAGGATAAGATGAGGCATGATTCTCAGAACACTTGTGAATTATGTGGTAACACCTTCAAAAAACCCAAAGACAAACATAAACACCATGACCATACTTTAAATTTCAATAATTATATTGGAGCCTATTGTGCACGTTGTAATATGCAGTGTAAAGACAAGAGAGAGAAATTATTGCTTTTTTGTCATAACATGTCGTATGATTTAGGAATAATTTTAAAGGAATTGAATGTTGATAAATATAACGTTGAAATTCATTCGAAACAAGGATTCAAATTCTTGAAAGTAGACATAGGTAAGGTTAGGTTTCAGGATTCACTGTCTTTATTGAATGGATCTCTTTCCACGTTAGCAGAACAACATATCAAGGCAGGTAAATCCCTGAAATATACAGAGACTATTCTGAAAGATGTGCCTCGAGATGTCTTACCTTTATTATGTAAAGGAAAACAAATTTTGTGTTATGATTATATTGATAGTTTAAAGAAGCTCGATGAAACAAAATTACCGAGTAAAGATCATTTTTTTAATTCTTTGAGAAATAGCGCTATCAGCCAAGAAGATTATGAACATGCATTGAAAGTGTTTGAGTTGGGTAAATGTAAGACTTTAGGAGATTACTTGATGTTATATCTCAAGACAGATGTTGGTTTGTTAGCCGATGTCTTCATGGAGTGGCGTAAAACACTCAAAGATATTTATAAGCTAGACGTTAGTAATTATATAAGTTTACCATCATTCAGTTGGGATGCATTCCTATTGAAAACTAATGTAAGATTAGATATGATATATTCCCATGAATTATATGACTTGATTAAAAGGAATCTCAGAGGTGGGTTTACGTGCGCAATTAATCAGTATTCTAAAGCAGATAATCCCCTAATTAACCCTAATTTTGATGTTGAGAGTGGAATGGGCACTCATATTTTATATCTAGATTTCAATTCTTTGTATGCTAGTGCGATGGTTGAAGCTCTTCCACAGAATGGCATCAGAAAATTATCGAATGACGAGAAGAATGCTTTCCTCGATGTGGGATTAAGTAATGTTTCCTGTGAAGGTCAAAAGGGATATTGGATAGAATGTGATACCAAGCACATATCCCCCGAGGTAGCTAGACGCACTGATGAACTTCCTTTAATATTATCCCACATGAATATATCAGCAGAGATGTTATCTCCTTATTGTGAATCTATATTGAAAAATGAAGGTAGAAAGATCCCCAAATCTAATGGGAAATTAGTGGGCAGTCATTTATCTCAGAAAAATTATTTGATCAGTCTAGAATTGTTACAGTTATTACTGGAACTTGGGTTAGAGGTGGAAAAGGTTCATACCATATATGAATATACACAGACAAAATTTTTAGAACCTTTCATATCAACTAATATTGCACAGAGAACAGCTACAAGATGTCCTATCAAGTCAAAAGCCTTCAAATTAACTAATAACGCCATATATGGGAAATCATTGTTGAATATTACAAAGTATGCTGAGAAATATAGATATATCAATAATGAGAAAGCATTTATTAGAGCGAGTAAAGATCCTTTGTTAAAAAATATCACACATTTAAATCAAGATAGAGTGATTTGCACATTCAATAAAGATATATTAGAAGTTAAGCAACCACTTTATCTCGGTTTTCAAATTCTTGAGATTGCTAAAAAGAAATTGTATCATTTTTGGTATAAAGTTTTAAAACAGCATTATGGTGATGATGTAAGACTTCTTTATACCGATACTGACTCGTATATTTTTAGCTTGAAATGTAAAGATTTGTACACCGAGTTAAAAAGTGAACCATTGTTAGGTTATATGGATTTTTCAAATTTCAGTCCTGAGCATCCCTTATATGATGATAGTAGAAAAGGGGAGCTGGGGTTATTGAAATCTGAAATGTGTGATAACCATATTAGCGAGTTGATAGCCCTGAAAGCTAAAATGTATTCTGTCAAGATTGCTGGAAGATCAACTACTGTCAGCAGAGCCAAGGGTATTCCTTCGCAATTTATGCCATTATTAACACATGCAAGATATAAGAATGTTTTATCAAATGTAGATAGAGAATTATTCACGTGTAAGTCTATAAGTAATGTAAAAGGTGAAATATGTACGGTAAGAATTAATAAGAGAGGTTTGTCAGCCTTTGATGATAAAAGATATCATTTGAATACTAATGAATCCTTGGCTTATGGACACCCTGATATTCCACCATCTAAACGTAGGAGAATAGAGTGATGTATTACCAGAAATGTAATGGATGTATAATAAATAATAAAAAAATATTGTGTATTAGTGTTATCCTGAAATGTGTCTTTCTGATGATGAAAATGTTTTCCCTATGATGTAGGTACTATGTCCCCTTATTAACTTGAATGAACTAGAAGCTTGTATGTGGGTCACTCGAGTGTCCCCTTATTAACTGATTCGACAAGAACCTGTGTGTGTCTGGTCCTTATTTAAAAGGATCGACAAGTTCAATTTACGTGACGTTAATGACATGAGTGAATACTGACCGCTGAGTAAGATTCACCCTTCTTAGTTCATTTAATTAATGACTTGTTTAGACCTGCAGTAAGCATGCTTACCCCCAGAGGGGGGATTCCAAAAACTTGATCCGAGGAATTGGAGAATTTCGAAAACCCATAGGGGGATCCAAAAAATTTGATCCAAGGAGATGGAGAATTTCGAAAACCCCATAGGGGGGAATCCAAAACTTGTATTATCGAGAAATTTTGGGATGGAGGTGAAAGTGAAAGGGGGAACCTCAAAAATTTGATCCGAGGAGATGGAGAGCACAAGAAAATGAAATTCAAAAAAATTCGAAAAAAATCGGAAAAAAAATCGAGGCGCGGGGGCGATCCGGACGACGCTGCAGAAGGCGCAGCAGAAGGCGCGGGCGGGGGTCGCGAAGGGCGCGGGCGGGCGCGCGCGGGGGTCGCGGGTGGGGGGTGGGGCGCAGGCGGGCGCGCGGCGCGACGGGGGGTCGCGAAGGGGAGGGGTCGTGGGCGGGGGTATTGGTTGGGGGGGGCAAGGGTGAGGTAGTCTCGAGGGCGAGGTCAAGGTCAAACCGGAAGTAACACCTAGGTGTGAAAAGGTGACCCTCCAGCTGCTGGCCCTAGACCGGATACCTCGCTCAGCCGCATGCCTTTTCCGGAATACCTCCCCCAGCCGCACGCCTAAAAACCGGATACACCGCTCAGCCGCATGCCTTTTCCGGAATACCTCCCCCAGCCGCATTTTTCACTACTTATATATATATATATATATATATATATATATATATATATATATATATATATATATATATATATATATATATATATATATATATATATATATATATATATATATATATATATGTCGTGCCGAATATGTAAAACTGGTCAATTAGCAAGAACTCATTTAAAATTAAGATCTTTCTAAAATTTTCTCTTATACGTTTAAAGATACATTTTTTTCATTAATGTTAATGTAAAAAAATTTAATTTTGCTCCAAAAGAATCTTAGAAAGCTTACCTAACCTTATTATAACAAGAACAATTTATTTTAGCCTAACCCAACTGAATATATTTTAAATACGTTTACAATAATTTAATACTAAACAAACACAATCAAATTTATTTTTTGCGTTAGGTTCAGAATGATTTTGGCGAAATTTTTGCATACACAAATTTTCACTTGTCCTATACATCAAGATGAGCGATGCTATTTAAGCCAAGATCGCAAGTTCTGCCTATTCGGCACGACATATATATATATATATATATATATATATATATATATATATATATATATATATATATATATATATATATATATATATATATATATATATATATATATATATGTCGAGAGAGAGAGAGAGAGATAGACAGACAGACAGAGAGAGAGAGAGAGAGAAATAGATAGATGAGGTCTCGGGAATAATAAAAAAGAGAATGCTGGGAATCCTCAGCAGGATTGTTTAGCTCCACACAGTGTAACTTTACAACAATGTGAGAGAGAGCACAACAGCAAAACATTCCTTGATATAATTCGTGAGGTAGTAAGAGCAACAAAATATTCTTCCACAGAAATACAGAGTAGTAATACATGCTTACATTAACAAGACCAGGACCCTGCCTAGCATCCCAGGACCCTGCCTAGCATCCCAGGACCCTACCTAGCATCCCAGGACCCTGCCTAGCATCCCAGGACCCTGCCTAGCATCCCAGGACCCTGCCTAGCATCCCATGACCCTGCCTAGCATCCCAGGACCCTGCCTAGCATCCCAGGACCCTGCCTAGCATCCCAGGACCCTGCCTAGCATCCCAGTACCCTGCCTAGCATCCCAGGACCCTGCCTAGCATCCCAGGACCTTTCCTAGCATCCCAGGACTAAACTTATTTATTAAAAGAGCAACGTGCGAGAACAGCGAGAATTTGGGGAAATGAAAGCAGATTGTACGAGTAAAACAAAATGTATGTGTGAGACGCAATGACTTTGGTACAGTGTACGTGGAAGTACACAGGAAAAACAAGCAATGGTCCATATCGAGAAAATCTGCTGAGAAATATTAGCTACAGTATTGCTGGCAATTATTTTATCTAGGGAATATCATATTTGATTCTTATTGCTATTACTACGAATATTATTCCCACTACACTAATTCTACTGTATTACTGCTATGCCTTGTTAAATGGTCATTTTAAATTCATTTCTAAGCTAACATCAAGATTCTCTTAACTACTGCCAACCCCTGTAGAGGATCTATTAAAATTCGATATATCCCAAGTGCTTGTCTAGCTGCAACTTAAGTGACTGTACCTTTTCAGTCCTTATTGTACAGTTTCAGCTGTTTTTTTAATTATATTGTGCTATTTACAGTACTGACACCAAAATAATTAATCGTTATCGAGAATTTCAAATCTGTTCATTACCATAAAACTGTCAATTAGATCTCATTATCTTTATTTTCTAAGAAAAAACTGGTCTGGTGCACCGAATTTTAATTTATATAATTATTTTTCAGAAATTAATGCATATGGCTTCCTTTCTTCACACCTTCTCCAATTTATTTTCATTTTTTGCGTAATGTAGATAAGCAAACTTAACACTGCAGTCAAAGTTCATTTTGAGATGGGCATTGCAGAATCAGTATAGTTGTTATTTTTTTTGGTTTGTGCAGATATTTTAATATACAACTTATATTCTAACATTGTTGCAGGCACATTGATAACTCAGTGGCTCTTCTCTGCTTTTGTTTCAGTTTTTTTGGTTCTAAACATTTTATATTCATGTTTGGTTTCGATATATTCAAATTCCATTATCTAGTGAAGATTATTTGCACATGTAAGCACCAAAACTCATATTATCGTCCTATATTTCGGGCCAGAGCAGGACACAAATCTGTGCACTCTTCATCAAAGTGCACAATACTTAGACTACACAGCCAGACCCCAGATAACCATAGGCTTCCAACAGACGCTAGGCCTTGTTTCCCCTTCCCCTGAGATGCGGGTTTATACTGAAGAGCCAGATGTGAGTGTAGGGCAGAATGGAATTGAATGGGATGAATGTAATTAAAACAGAAATGTTAAAATCAGGTGAGAAAAAAGTTTGGGAGTGGTTTGTACATTGATTCAGTTTATGCTGAAAGAATGGAGGTTACCCAGGGAGTACAACAAAGCATTCATAGTTCCTTTGTATAAAGCACATGTTGTTGTATAAATATACGGTTTCATGAACTCAGTTTTGTCTCATGCTAAACAGATTGTCTCCCAAACTTACTCCTGCAGAAAAAACTCCTTTCCTATGATGATGATGATGATGATGATGATAATGATGATGATTACAACACCAAGAACAACAACAACACCAGCAACAACAACAACAACAATAATAATAATAATAATAATAATAATAATAATAATAATAATAATAATAATAATAATAATAATAATAATAATAATAATGAAAAATAATAAAAATTTGTGTGTGAAAATCAGAATGAATCATACAACAGTGTGGGTAAGGGTGTGCGAGAGGTGTGTGGGAAGGGAAGGAAAATGCAATGGGTAATTGTCAGTGGAGGTGGGGTTAGTGTGACTTTAAAAATTTTATCATAGTTGTTTCAAAAGCTTTGTTGCTTTGAAAAAAATAAAAGAGATGGTCTACATTGAAGGTGGGAGGCTCAAATTCACTTAGGTTTGCCAGGACGGGTCTTGGCTCTGGTCTTCCTCCATGAGGTAACCCGGCTGAGGCTCCCAAAAGAGTGTCGCAGTGTGTACAGTTTGTACAGCCCTGTGACAAAGGTACAGTGAGGAGGTCAGTGAGTATTCGGGAGCTGTAGATGTTGGAAGCGAATCTTACTTACCTGTTAATAGATAGGACTATCCTTTAAGATGTGGTAAACTGTTAGCGTGACCTGGCATTGACCGCAGAGCTGTGCTGGTTGTTTCTCCGTGTGGTAACCAAGAATGAGTCGTTTGTGTATAATTCGTAAGCACGAAAAGGCAGATTCCCAAACCAGACAGCAGAGGGAAGTTAGGCAGTATCCCAATCGTTGTCTGACAGAGAAAAATTTATTGCTCTTTATATTGGGACTATCTTTGTTGCCAGTGATTGCGGAGTTGCTGAGAGAGCGTTGAGAAATTGATTGGGAAACGAACCTTCCTACGGGAAATTGGTGAGTCATATATAGTTGACGGAGCGGCAAAGTCTGCTCGTTCATACTTTGAACATTGGCGTAGACAGAAATCCGGCAAAAAAAAAAAAATAACTTCGATGTCTGTACTAGATATGTGGCATCACCAAACTTTTATACAGAGGACAATAGGATAAGGAGAGCCAAATTTCCGAAAAGCTTGTTCCTCACTCTGGAGTTCGGAAACTACCATGAATGGCTAGATACACAGCCGCACTGTATACAATACATAGAGTATATCTGGAGCGTATTCCGAGGATCAACGCCTCCACGTCCCGATTCATGATCAGTTCCTGATCAACCACGCTGTTGCTGATGATCGCACGCAATCCGTTGTAGGAACCTGAGCCTGGCTGGTCAGAAACTGACTTAAGGTGTCAGTCTAGGCCCCTCTTGAAGACAGCCAGGGGTTAGAATGAGATATAACTACGCTGCAATAATACTAGCAGACTATTAGATGTCCTTAGATTATGCTTTCTTTGAAAAACAGCGGCATTCTCGGCAAAATCGAAGGATTTATAACCATTAACCTATTATTCTATAGCACCAAATTGGCACTATATTCTGTCTCTTCATTTACAATCTTCCCAATGTTCGCAACACCCTACCTCCTTTAGATATCAAACTTGTTTCGTCATCTAGTTCATTCTTCTCCTATGACTAATTCTTCCCGTGTTTACTCCATTTTCTGCTCCTGTCGTCTTCATTACTTGGGTTAAACTGTTCGTTCTGTCAAACTACAGATGCACTAACACTCCTGTTTTTAGACATACTTGGTATCACATTCATCATATTAACTGGTCCTCTGCTAAGACTACCTATCTTTCAGACGCTGTTTTGTCGAATCAACATTTGTACACATCATTACTAACACCAGTCTTAGACTTGCCTTTGATTCTCTAAATGCATGCCATTCTATATGCATTGTCTTGAAAATATTCGTGTCATGTCGTGACTCTTGCCTCTTCTTCTACTTTACCTTGCTTTCCCTTTGCCTTTTTAATCTCTTGATTTTCCAGTTTTACGTTTCCTTTTTTTTCTTTGCATGTCTCTTTTCGTGCAGGGGTGCTAGTGGCACCCCTGCTTTTCATTGAGGAGATGTTGCATCGTCTGCTGAGTCTTTTGCTTTCATAGGGAGTGATTTTCGCGTACAAGTTTGGTACTAATCCCTCTAGAATTTTCCAAGTGAATATAAGTTGATCATGTGACCTTCTGCAGTGCTCCTCTTCTCCTTCGGGACAGGTGTTCGAGTGTTCAATTACTTTGATCTCCACTATACTGAGATGTAATGTATCCTCAATATATCATCACCAGTCTTAGCCAGTATGGGCCAGGAGATATACAGTGCTTCACTATTCTTTTGTTCACATATATTACAACTATTATTTCTACTAATTCTGTCACAAATCATACACTATTACTTCTTCCACGAAAACTATATTGACAACAACTACTGCTATTAATATTACAACTACTACCACTGCAACTAATATTTTTCTTAATTCAAAAGAATAAAGATTCATGATGCCCTAACCATGAGGCTGCCTCCGTCATAGGCCTGTGCCTCCGTCAAAGGCCTGTGCCTCCGTCATAGGCCTGTAAACGGTACTTCACTTGACCCAAGGAACACTCGTCGTGACCTCATAATAGTGCTGCCCCTGAATTAAGGCTGTAAACGGTACATTACTTGCACAAACTCCGACACTTTTTCTGAAGGCAGTAATGGGTAACAATAGTCCAGGATGGACTGAAATTTATATATATATATATATATATATATATATATATATATATATATATATATATATATATATATATATATATATATATATATATTTATATATATATATATATATATATATATATATATATATATATATATATATATATATATATATATATATATATATATATATATATATATATATATGTCGTGCCGAATAGGCAGAACTTGCGATCTTGGCTTAAATAGCAACGTTCATCTTGCCATATAGGACAAGTGAAAATTTGTGTATGCAATAATTTCCCCAAAATCATTCTGAACCTAACGAAAATAATATGTTTCACTGTGTTTATTTAGTATTTAATTATTGTAAACAAATCTAAAATATATTTAGTTGAGTTAGGCTAAAATAAATTGCGATTGTTATAATAAGGTTAGGTAAGTTTTCTAAGTTCCTTTTGGTGCAAAATTATAAATTTTTACATCAAAATTAATGAAAAAATATATCTTTAAACGTATAAGAGAAAATTTTAGAAAGGACTTAATTTTAAATGAGTTCTTGCTAATTGACCAGTTTTACATATTCGGCACGACATATATATATATATATATATATATATATATGTATGTATGTCGTGCCGAATAGGCAAAACTTGCGATCTTGGCTTAAATAGCAACGCTCATCTTGCCATATAGGACAAGTGAAAATTTGTGTATGCAATAATTTCGCCAAAACCATTCTGAACCTAACGAAAAAATTATATTTCACTGTGTTTGTTTAGTATTAAATTATTGTAAACAAATCTAAATTATATTTAGTTGAGTTGGGCTAAAATAAATTCCGCTTGTTATAATAAGGTTAGGTAAGTTTTCTAAATTCCTTTTGGTGCAAAATTATAAATTTATACATCAACAATAATGAAAAAATATATATATTTAAACGCATAAGAGAAAATTTTAGAAAGGACTTAATTTTAAACGAGTTCTTGCTAATTGACCAGTTTTACATATTCGGCACGACATATATATATATATGTATATATATGCAATAAGAACACAGTAAACAGGTGATTTCAGAATATGCAAAACAACCACTCTGAAAGAATATAGAAATTCCAAGGGCTTTCGTGACTACTCACATTATAATGTGAGTAGTCACGAAAGCGCTTGGAATTTCTCTATTCTTTCAGAGTGGTTGTTTTGTATGTGTATATATATATATATATATATATATATATATATATATATATATATATATATATATATATATGTATTGTTATATAAAGGTGGCATATACGGTACATGTTGTTACGTGTGTATCACCGATTATAAGTCGAAAATCTCATCCAGATCCTCAGAGCTGGGTCGTGTGCCCAAAATACAGCAGGCATTACCCCTTTGAACAGCCGCACTGAGCCACTGGAACAGAAAACTAGCTGCCCTGGGATCCCTAATTACCCTGATGAGTTTTTTTCCCAGCTCCTTAAGGAATTTAGATGCATTCTTTCCTCATGAGCCAAGGGTCTCTGAGTCTATGGGAACAAACATATAATGATGGGCAAGTTCTCCATATTTTCTAGACTTCTGGGACTCCTTCCTCCCTGGTGTATTGGAGATAGGTATCGGCCAAGGTAGATGAACATGTATAGTCCCACACCACCTGCTTCCCATCTGTCCAGGCTTGAAGGGTGATACCATCTGGACGCTTCTGGCTGCCATCAGATCTGCATAACCGGGGTGGCTCCCTTACTGCTGGGCATTCGGCTGTTGTGAGGCTCCACTTGATAATGTTATTAACCTCCTCATGTCCTGCAATCTTTCCCTCGGATTTACGGCACACAAGACCGTGGTAACCGAATCTGTCTGCTGCTTCACTGCCACAAATACACCTGTGTTCGGCGAGAATAGGGGCGTCAAGTCGAAGTGCAACACCGATGCGGATGGTCTGTGGGTCGAGGCGTGTGCCAAGGCAGGAGTTGGGAACAGCCAACAGAAAATCCCCTGCATGAGAGGCTCTCACTGCCAGGAGGCGGGCTCTATCCTTCCCTGACACACTTTGAAGCATTGTTGAGGCTATATTTTCCACTATTGGACCATCCCAGTGCGATTGCTTGTAGTTGTTGGGGGAGCAGGTCTGGTTTCAGAGCCCGTTAGATTATCCCAGATCATGGCTCTGTCAATGAACTTTTGGTCCTGCACTCCAATCTTGTCCCTAAGATGTTCAGGGAGAATCGCTGCTACAAGCCCACTGGATGCAATACATGAGGACAGAAAAGCAGGTAGAGCAATCTGTGATGACTTGCGGACACCATTGCCTCCTAGTCTGACTGGAAGTGTAGCTTGGTTCCACTGCCCTTCTTCATGAGTAAGGTTAAGTACTTTCGTAAAAATCTGCCTCGGGATACTGTTATATTCGTGCAGTATAGGGTTATCATATGAAGGTGCACATCTTAGGAAACATGCCAATCTGAGCAGACACAAGCACTTTGTGAGAAGGTACAAGGCATCGTGGGTGCCCAGATTGCCTATTCGTTGTTCCATTCTCCTTAACTCTTCCAATTTCTTCCTGAGAATTGTGTCAATGGCATTGCTTCCCAGAGGTGCTTCTAGCAAGACACTATTTGTGGGGGCGATGAATGCTGCTCCTTGTAGTTTTGATCTCACTGCATTTATCACTTGTTGATTGACTGAGATGATTTCACATTTGGATGGATTCAGGATGAGACCTATTTCCTGTCCTCGTGTCATTACCTGTGTAAGGTCATGTAGGAGTTACTCTTTTGTACCTGCTAGTGTGCCATCATCTAGGAACCAGATGTTTAGCTCGCTGGTCAGTCTGACTGTGATTTCCCTAGCTGCTGTACAGAAGAGAAATGGTGCAAGATTATCTCCTTGTTGGACACCCTCCGATGATGTGATTTCATGCTCTCCAAAGAGAAGCATTGATTCCTTGCTATACCCAGCTGTAACAAAAGGGAAGAGGCCAGGGAAATGTTCTTGTAATGCTGCTAATACCACGTCTCTTTTCAGGAGATTGAACGCATTCTTGAAATCTAATTTTACCACTGCATTGTCCTCAGGCAGGTTGTTGATATACGCCCTTGTTGCATGAACTGCTGCTTAACTTCCTTGAGAGACCCCAAAGCCAAGCTGGTTTGGTTGAAGCATCATGGCTGCCTGTGCACGAATACTTCGGACAGCAGCTTTGGATACGAGGCGGCGTAACGTGTTGCCTACTGCAATTGGCCGAATCCCTCCATCCTTCTTTTTAAGTGCACAAAGTGTTACACCAAAAAAGAAAGGTCTAATTTCGTCAGAAATCAGACCAGCCAAGGAATTGTTGACAAACCTTGTGATCTCTGAAAGCAGTATCTCTGCAATTTCCCCAATAACTGGATTAACCATTTCCTTTAAATGCCGTGGCCTTATTCCAGTGTAACTCCCAGCAAAGCCAGATGGGAACGACATTATTGCTTTGTAAATGTCTGAGTCTTCGACAATCAATGGTTCCATAGTGGGGACAGAGGTGCTGGAACTGTTGGTGCCACTGGTTTCCCTGGAAGGGTGCTTTCCTCTAAGTGCGTCAGCCGTGTCAGCACCCCTGGGAGCAACTGTATCTTCACTGATAATAATTATATATATATATATATATATATATATATATATATATATATATGCCGTGCCGAATAGGCAGAACTTGCGATCTTGGCTTAAATAGCAACGCTCATCTTGCCAAATAGGACAAGTGAAAATTTGTGATGCAATAATTTCGCCAAAATCATTCTGAACCTAACGAGAAAAATATATTTCACTGTGTTTATTTAGTATTAAATTATTTTAAACCATTCTAAAATACATTTAGTTGGGTTTGGCTAAAATAAATTGCTTTTGTTATAATAAGGTTAGGTAAGTTTTCTAAGATTCTTTTGGAGCAAAATTAAATTTTTTTACATTGACATTAATGAAAAAAATATATCTTTAAACGTATAAGAGAAAATTTTAGAAAGGATTTAATTTTAAATGAGTTCTTGCTAGTTGACCAGTTTTACATATTCGGCACGACATATATATATATGTATATATATATATATATATATATATATATATATATATATATATATATATATATATATATATATATATATATATGTATGTATATATATATTATATATATATATGTATATGTATATATATAATATATATATATATGTATATGTATATATATATTATATATATATGTATATGTATATATATATATGTATATATATATATATATATATATATATATATATATATATATATATATATATATATATATATATATATATATATATATATATATATATATGTATACATAAATATGTCGTGCCGAATAGGCAGAACTTGCGATCTTGGCTTAAATAGCAACGCTCATCTTGCCATATAGGACAAGTGAAAATTTGTGTATGCAATAATTTCGCCAAAATTTTTCTGAATCTAACGAAAAAAATATATTTGATTGTGTTTGTTTAGTATTAAATTATTGTAAACGTATTTAAATTATATTTAGTTGGGTTAGGCTAAAATAAATTGCTCTTTTTATAATAAGGTTAGATAAGTTTTCTAAGATTCTTTTGGTGCAAAATTAAAATTTTTTGCATTAACAATAATGAAAAAAATATATCTTTAAACGTGTAAGAGAAAATTTCAGAAAGGACTTAATTTTAAATGAGTTCTTGCTAATTGACTAGTTTTACATATTCGGCACGACATATATATATTAATATATTAATATATATATATATATATATATATATATATATATATATATATATATATATATATATATATATATATATATATATATATATATATATATATATATATGCAATAAGATCACAGTAAACAGGTGATTTCAGAATATGCAAAACAACCACTCTGAAAGAATAGAGAAATTCCAAGCGCTTTCGTGACTACTCACATTATCAAGGAACTATGAAAGTAAAGCATCCAAGGAAGCTATATAAGGGGTCTGGCCAGCACCTCACTATCAGATCCCACAACGGTTAAACACGTGACGCGCGCCGACCCAACTTGGATAGTTCCTTTGCACATTATTGCATTAGAACTGGACAAGATTCCAATGCTCTATTTATTCATGTAAGAGATTTTAACCATCCAATTGATTTTCAAAAAGTTGAGAAAGTAGTATCAAGCAAGTCCATGGTCGACAGGAATATAATTGAATCTTGTATCATAAAAAGCAGTTTTGACAATAATATGAATATTTCCTTTGGTTTATATAAATTAGATCCATTTATAATTAATAGAATTTGGGAAGAATTTAATAATACACAGGACAAATAATAATTTTAAATTTTCTTGGGTAGAATAAGTTTGTTGGTGAGTTGTGCAAAGGACCTGTCCAGTTGGGCCGGCGCGTGTCAGGTGTTTAACCGTTGTGGGATCTCATAGTGAGGTGCTGGCCAGACCCCTTATATAGCTCCCTTGGATGCTTTACTTTCATATTTCCTTGATAATGTGAGTAGTCACGAAAGCGCTTGGAATTTCTCTATTCTTTCAGAGTGGTTGTTTTGAATATTTTTTATTATTTTATTATCACACTGGCCGATTCCCACCAAGGCAGGGTGGCCCGAAAAAGAAAAACTTTCACCATCATTCACTCCATCACTGTCTTGCCAGAAGGGTGCTTTACACTACAGTTTTTAAACTGCAACATTAACACCCCTCCTTCAGAGTGCAGGCACTGTACTTCCCATCTCCAGGACTCAAGTCCGGCCTGCCGGTTTCCCTGAACCCCTTCATAAATGTTACTTTGCTCACACTCCAACAGCACGTCAAGTATTAAAAACCATTTGTCTCCATTCACTCCTATCAAACAAACACGCTCACGCATGCCTGCTGGAAGTCCAAGCCCCTCGCACACAAAACCTCCTTTACCCCCTCCCTCCAACCCTTCCTAGGCCGACCCCTACCCCGCCTTCCTTCCACTACAGACCGATACACTCTTGAAGTCATTCTGTTTCGCTCCATTCTCTCTACATGTCAGAACCACCTCAACAACCCTTCCTCAGCATATATATATATATATATATATATATATATATATATATATATATATATATATATATATATATATATATATATATATATATATATATATATATATATATATATATACACATATATATTTGTGTGTGTGTGTTTGTATGTGTGTGTGTGTGTGTGTGTATGTGTGTGTGTGTGTGTGTGTGTGTGTGTGTGTGTGTGTGTGTACTCACCTATTTGTACTCACCTATTTGTGGTTGCAGGGGTCGAGTCACAGCTCCTGGCCCCGCCTCTTCGCTGATTGCTACTAGGTCCTCTCTCTCCCTGCCCCATGAGCTCTATCATACCTCGCCTTAAAACTATGTATGGTTCCTGCCTCCACCACATCACTTTCTAGGCTATTCCATGGCCTGACTACTCTATGACTGAAGAAATACTTCCTAACATCCCTTTGATTCATCTGAGTCTTCAACTTCCAATTGTGACCTCTTGTGTCTGTGTCCCATCTCTGGAACATCCCGTCTTTGTCCACCTCGTCTATTCCGCGCAGTATTTTATATGTCGTTATCATGTCTCCCCTGACCCTCCTGGCCTCCAGTGTCGTCAGGCCGATTTCCCTCAACCTTTCTTCATAGGACAATCCCCGTAGCTCTGGGACTAGTCTTGTTGCAAACCTTTGCACTTTCTCTAATTTCTTGACGTGCTTGACTAGGTGTGGATTCCAAACTGGTGCTGCATACTCCAGTATGGGCCTGACGTAGATGGTGTACAGAGCCTTAAACGAATCCTTACTGAGGTATCGGAACGCTATCCGTAGGTTTGCCAGGCGCCCGTATGCTGCAGCAGTTATCTGATTGATGTGCGCCTCAGGAGATATGCTCGGTGTTATACTCACCCCCAGATCTTTTTCCTTTAGTGAGGTTTGCAGTCTTTGGCCATCTAAACTATATTGTGTCTGCGGTCTTCTTTGCCCTTCCCCAATCTTCATGACTTTGCATTTGGCAGGGTTAAATTCAAGGAGCCAGTTGCTGGACCAGGCTTGTAGCCTGTCCAGATCTCTTTGTAGTCCTGCCTGATCCTCGTCCGATTCGATTCTTCTCATTAACTTCACATCGTCTGCAAACAAGGACACTTCTGAGTCTATCCCTTCCGTTATGTCGTTCACGTATACCAAGAACAGCACAGGTCCTAGGACTGACCCCTGTGGAACCCCGCTTGTCACAGGCGCCCACTCTGACACCTCGTCGCGTACCATGACTCGTTGTTTCCTCCCTGTCAGATATTCTCTGATCCATTGCAGTGCCTTTCCTGTTATGTGTGCCTGGTCCTCTAGCTTTTGCAGTAACCTCTTGTGAGGAACTGTGTCGAAAGCCTTCTTGCAGTCCAAAAATACGCAGTCGATCCACCCCTCTCTCTCTTGTCTTACTTCTGTCACCTTGTCATAAAACTCTAGTAGGTTTGTGACACAGGATTTTCCTTCCCTGAAACCGTGCTGGTTGTCAATTATACACTTGTTTCTTTCCAGGTGCCCCACCACTCTCCTCCTGAGGATCTTCTCCATGACCTTGCATACTATACACGTTAGAGATACAGGTCTGTAGTTTAGTGCCTCATGTCTGTCTCCCTTTTTAAAAAATTGGGACTACATTTGCCATTTTCCATACCTCAGGGAGTTGCCCAGTTTCAAATGATGTGTTGAAGATCTTTGTTAATGGCTCACACAATATCTCTGCTCCCTCTTTAAGGACCCATGGAGAGATGTTGTCTGGTCCCACCGCCTTTGAGGTGTGTGTGTGTGTGTGTGTGTGTGTGTGTGTGTGTGTGTGTGTGTGTGTGTGTGTGAACATTTTTTCTCAGTCCACTACAGAATTCGAACCTGCAAACTAACTCGGCATCAGTACGCAATGTTTTCCACACAACCAAACTCTTGTAAGCGCCCAAACGTTTCGGAAGTCTGGTTGTGTGGTCAAGTAGTGTACTCTGATGCCGAATTTGCAGGTTCGAATCATGGTGTGGACTGAGAGTTAATGTTTGTCAATAATATCGCCTGTTTGCGAATAGTATGTAGTACCTAATAATCTGAACTTTCCGAGTAGGCCAAACTCGCTTAAAAAATATGCACTTTTCCCCAAAATTCTTTTACTGGAAGATTACTATTTTTTTTTTTCATTGACTATGATATAAAGATTTTTAGTTTTAGACCAAAACTTACTTAGAAACATTACCTGATCTCACTTAAACTAGCGTATTTTTTTTAGCCATCTTCTGCTAAGTATAGTATACCTAATTTCAAATTTACTTAATGTTTCTAAAAGTGAATGACAGATATATTTTCTATGTTTTTTTTTCAGATTGATTTCCGCTGATTTACAGCGAAATTAAATTTTTCATTTTACTATTTCGACAAAGTGATCCTATGATAATGGGCTAAATTCTGAATATAATCACTGCACCTGATTAAAAAAGATCATTAGTTGGCGAAACGGCTCCGAAATAACGATTCCCAATACTTCACATGTTTTTTCATTCGTAACTTGTCTGCATTTTCTATTATTTTATATCCTTACTGGTGTCTATTGATTCAGAAAATAATACCAAAAGTGGGAACGCAAATTGAAGCTTTCAGCTTTATTTTTTGTAACCAGCTTAATTTATTAATGTTTGGTATCACATGATACAATTATGTGTCAAGATCGCTGATTGTTTGAAGATTTAGTCTGATCAATTTAGATTCAAATAAATTTTGTAGCTGATAATGCTTGCAGCTTTGCTTCGAAAAAGAGCTGAAAGCCGCCGAAAATACTGGAGTCATATTTTCCTTGCTATTTATTCTTACCACCGCTGCCGCGAGTTAAAAGCTCCAGTTTTGCTTCCACATTTTTTTTCGCCTGGCATATTTTGAAGACCTCTTTGATGTTATGTGCGATTTGCCTTTTAAATTCATGTTTTCTATTTCTTATTCTTCTTTTGCATTCTTTATGAGGAAGAGGAAAGAGAATTGTAGGAGATAAGGGAGGACTGCGTGAGAGAGAGAGAGGAAAGGACTGTGGGAAATAATAGAGGACTGTGTTATAGAAGACAAAGGTATACACAAGAGGACTCTGATATAGTTGAGAACTTTGGGAAATAGGAGGGAAGTATAG
Organism: Cherax quadricarinatus; assembly: GCF_038502225.1. Classification (NCBI taxonomy): domain Eukaryota; kingdom Metazoa; phylum Arthropoda; class Malacostraca; order Decapoda; family Parastacidae; genus Cherax; species Cherax quadricarinatus. The sequence continues at coordinate 61,820 of NW_027196818.1, forward strand.
GAGAGAAAAGGAGTGTTGTGGGATATAAAAGAGGACAGGGAGATAGGAGGGATTGTGTGAGACTGTAGGCGACTGCCGTAGATAGAATAAGATCGTTTTCAGCGTATTTTCCCTTAATATACACCAGGTGTGTGGAAGAGAAGCAGAATATTCAATGTGGCAACGTACAGGATCTATCGTGTAATAAGCTCAGACTAAGAACCAGGAATCTGATGGCTTTGACAGCTGTCAGTCCCAGAGATAACAAGAGCAGAAGAGAGTGTTACGTGGTGCAAGATGTTATTAAATGTCTCAGACGTTGAAGTCCAACGTGCAGTGGTCAAGGTTCAGCTCCTGGCTCTGCCTTGTTACCTGAAATTTGCTGGATTTACTCCCTCTTAACCACTGAGGCCCCATGAAACTATGTATAGTGTCCACCCCAAACCTGACCACCATGAAACTATATATGGTGTCCACCCTAAACCTGACCACCATGAAACTATATATGGTGTCCACCCTAAACCTGACCACCATGAGGTTCAAGAAATATTTCCTTGCATCCCTCTGACTTACTGTAACTTTACTTCTAATGGTGATCAAGTGTCTCCTATCCAGGAACAATCTATCCCTGTCACACATTATTATTGTATCTGAGTATTTCGTATATTGCATTATATCCTACCTGATTCTTCTGTTCTTCTATTTAGCCTCTATTCGTTGTTGTTTTTCTCTTAGCTCTTGAACCAGTTTCGTTAAATACCTCTGATCTTTTTCAGTTTCTTAATTTTCCGTATCAGGTGATGGTTCCATGCTGCTGCTGTGTAGTCCAAGATGTTCTTTGCATATGTCGTATATAGAGCAGTACATGAAGTTTTGCTGAGATTCCTGAATGCTGTTCTTAAATTTTCAAAACGAGCTTTCGCTGCCGCGGTTTTTTGGTAGATGTGTGCCCATTGTGATATGCTCGGCGCTATGCTTACCTCTAGGTCTTTCTCCTTCATACAGATTCTGAGTCTCTGTTCCCGAGTTTATACTCAATTTTAGGTCTTCATGCTTCTCCCCAAATTTTCACGACATTGCATTTTCTATGACTGAATGCCAATACCACTTGCCTGACCAATTTTAAAGTTTGTTCTTGTCCATATGTTGCCTTCCCCTAGATGGTTTTCATTATCCTCATTAAGTTAGCATAATCTACCACCAAGAAATCATCTCACTATATCTTTTAATTTGTAATTCGTATATACCAGAAACATACCTGGTCTTAATGGTAGTTCTTGCAAAATCCCATTTGTTACACTTTGCCACCTGTTCTTTTCTCGGATAATTGTTTTTTTTCTAAGTTTCTTATGTACGTTTTGATCCACTGTAGTGCATTACCTGTTGCTCCTTCTTCCCAGAATTTGTATTCCAGTCTCGTATGAGTAATAGTTTCAAAGACCTTTCACATATTCGTCTCTCCACTGCCCCACTTTCCTTTCTTTGTCAGAATTCCAGCAAGTTTGCGAGACAAGATTTACTATATTGAAATCTGAGTATTTCCTGTTAAATGTTTATAGAAATATTTCTCACCATTCACACCATTCTTCTTCTGGTTATATTTTCCATTACCTCTAATAATATATACGTCAGTGATACTATTTTGCAGCTTCAATCTGTTGTATGTTTCATTCTTAAATATTTGAACGAATTCGTAGACTTTCAGATCACTGTCAAACTGTCCAGTATCAAGTTACTTATAGATTTAATGCTACTGATTCAAACAATGCTGAATCTGTGGTGACACTTTGTCAATTCCCATTGCCTGTAATATATATAACTAGCTTAGTTCAAAAAAACAAATCACCTAATTCTCTATTATGCAAATAGTGTGCAATGCCTGATAAAGTACCTTCTTCTTTGTCTCTGGTGTTGCCACTGTTTCCACTTAGAATCCTTAAAAATCATTTGTTTAACTACTAACAGAATATTTGATCTTTTCTCGTGAACCCGCTTCCTACCTTCTTCAGTCTTGTTACCTGGACTTAACATTTTTTTCTTCTGCTGTGACTATGAAGCAGTTTCGGCTTAGAATTGGCATTTGCTGCTGTGTCATTCTCAAGTGTCGCTCTGATTCTCTTTCATATTCGGTTTAAGCTCTTCTTGTTACTTTGCTATTTGTTCTGTTCTTCTCTCTTTGTAGATTTACTTTACTTAATCAGTTTGAATGATTTATTTCTGTTCGTTTGGTAGGACCCTGTACTCTCTTTTTTTTCGGCATTACCTCTTCTTCCAGGCATGATGTTTTCCTCTGCCTCCTGGCACTTTCTAACTGGTTATTCTATCATCTCATTCGTTAATTTACCTTCAACTCATTATCTCATTACTCAGAATTCAGAAAATTTATCATATCTTCAAAGATTCCTCTTCTGGAATTTAGTTTCACTGGTGGCCTGGTGGTTAACGCTCTTGCTTCACACGGTGAGGGCCTGGGTTCGATTCCCAGCCAGAGTAGAAACATTGGACGTGTTTCTTTCCACCTGTTGTCTATGTTCCCCATCAGTAAAATGGGTACCTGGGTGTTAGTCGACTGGTGTGGGTCGCATCCAGGGACACTGACCCCCGGAACTCTCTCCAGATAAACTCCAGATAACCCCCCCCCCCTCCCCTTCGGTCCCCATGCTACTCTTCTCCCAGAGTTTACTTCCACAAGAAAATTGATATTTGTGTCGTGCCAAACAAGTGAAACTAGCGAATTAGGCCTAAAAAGAAAGTATTTTTTTTTAATGCCACTGTAAAAAAAAAAAAAAATAGCGAAATTCCAAGTGCTTTCGTGATTTCTCACATATAAAAAGGTTCTTGGTAATGTGAGAAACCACGAATGCGCTTGGAATTTTTCGCTACTTTTTTTCCAATGGTTGTTCTGCATTCTGTGTTATCATCTACTTACTGCGATCAGGGAGGTGCTGCCGTCCTGCCAAGTGACTGTGAAACAAAAACCTGTAACTGTTTTACATGTTGGTATGATTGCTGATGTCTTTTATCAGTTTCATCAACATGCAAGATTTCAGGTACGTCTGGCTACTTCTGCTTACACTTAGGTCACACTGCACATACATGTACCAGCATATACATACATACCCCTCTAGGTTTTCTTCTATTTTTTTGGTTTACTAGCTCTTGTTCCTGTTTATTTCCACTTTTCTCCACGGGAAGTGGAACAGAATTCATCCTCCGTAAGCCATGCGAGTCGTAAGAGGTGGGTAAAATGCCGGGAGCAAGGTGCTAGTAACCCTTCTCTTGCATAAACTACTAAAAATGAGAAAAATATTTTTTTAATAAAACTGGGATGTTTCATTGAGCTTGGATGTAGTGCGGATGATAAGAAAGAAATGATTTCTGATGTTATTAATGAAAAGAAGCTGGTTGTCCTGGCTCTTAGCGAAACAAAGCTGAAGGGGGTAGGTGAGTTTCAGCGGGGAGGAATAAATGGGATTAAGTCAGGAGTATCTGAGAGAGTTAGAGCTAAGGAAGGGGTAAAAAATGCTGAAGGATCAGTTATGGAAAGAGTAGAGGGAATATGAATGTATAAATTCAAGGATAATGTGGATTAATGTGGATAAGAGTTGGATGCGAAAAGTGAGTCATAATAAGTGTGTATGCACATGGAGAAGAGAAGAGTGTAGAGGAGAGAGAGAGATTTTGTGAGATGTTAAGTGAGTGTGTAGGAACTTTGGAACCAAGTGAGAAAGTAATTGTGGTAGGGGACCTGAATGTTAAAGATAGGAGAAACGTTTAGAGAGTGTGTGGTAGGTACGAGGATAAATAATTATACAAGACATGATGTAGGGCATAATGACTACGGTTTGTTGAACTACGTATTGGAATATAAAACACTGTTGGGTAGTCTTCGAAATGTACATGTTTATAGAGGAGCCACAGATATATCAGTTCACTTTTTATTTACAGATACAGTGAGAGTAAAAGGTAGAGGAGATATAAAGAAAATAGAAGCAACAAATAAAAGAGAGGTGAAGGTTTATAAATTAAGGAGGAGGCAGTTAGGGTAAGACATAAACAACTACTGGAGGATAGATGGGCTAGTGAGAGTATAAGGAATGGGGTAGGTTTAAAAATGTAGTGTTAGAGTGTTCAGAAGAAGTTTGTGGTACAGGAAAGTGGGTGCGGGAACGAAGAAGAACGATTGGTGGAAGGATGATGTAAAGAGAGTAGTTAGAGGGAAAAAGTTAGCATATGAGAGGTTTTCTACAAAGTCGAAGTGATGCAAGGAGAGGGGAGTATATGGAGAGAAAAAGAGAGGTGAAGAAATGTAAAAAGAGAGCAAATGAGAGAGAGATGTTGGGCCACCATCCGTATGCCCTCGGATGGCGGCTCAAAAGGGGCTATTAACCCCTTTTCTTTTATACATTACTAAAGTTAAAAAGGGAAACTTTTGTTTTTTTTTCTTTTTGAGCCACCCTGCCTCGGTGGGATACGGCCAGTTTGTTGAAAGAATATACATACATATATATCTATATATATATATATATATATATATATATATATATATATATATATATATATATATATATATATATATATATATATTTATTTATTTATTTATTTATTTCAACACACCGGCCGGATCCCACTGAGGCGGGGTGACTCAAAAGGAAAATCGAAAATTTCTCCTTTTACATTTAGTAATATATACAGGAGAAGGGGTTACTAGCCCCTTGCTCCCGGCATTTTAGTCGCCTCTTACAACACGCATGACTTACGGAGGAAGAATTCTGTTCCACTTCCCCATGGAGATAAGAGGAAATAAACAAGAACAAGAATTATAGGTAGTAGGTTGGTAGACAGCAACCACCCAGGGAAGTACTACCGTCCTGCCAGATGACTGTGAAACAAAAACCTGTAACTGTTTTGCATGATGGTAGGATTGCTGGTTTCTTTTTCTGTCTCATAAACACGCTAAGATAACAAGGATATCTTGCTACTCCTACTTACACTTTGGTCACACTTCACAGACACGCACATGCATATATATATATACATACATCTAGGTTTTTCTCCTTTTTCTAAATAGCTCTTGTTCTTTTTTATTTCTTCTATTGTCCATGGGGAAGTGGAAAAGAATCTTTCCTCCGTAAGCCATGCGTGTCGTATGAGGCGACTAAAATGCCGGGAGCAATGGGCTAGTAACCCCTTCTCCTGTATACAATTACTAAAAAAGAGAAGAAGAAAAACTTTATAAAACTGGGTTGCTTAAATGTGCGTGGATGTAGTGCGGATGACAAGAAACAGATGATTGCTGATGTTATGAATGAAAAGAAGTTGGATGTCCTGGCCCTAAGCGAAACAAAGCTGAAGGGGGTAGGAGAGTTTCAGTGGGGGGAAATAAATGGGATTAAATCTGGAGTATCTGAGAGAGTTAGAGCAAAGGAAGGGGTAGCAGTAATGTTAAATGATCAGTTATGGAAGGAGAAAAGAGAATATGAATGTGTAAATTCAAGAATTATGTGGATTAAAGTAAAGGTTGGATGCGAGAAGTGGGTCATAATAAGCGTGTATGCACCTGGAGAAGAGAGGAATGCAGAGGAGAGAGAGAGATTTTGGGAGATGTTAAGTGAATGTATAGGAGCCTTTGAACCAAGTGAGAGAGTAATTGTGGTAGGGGACTTGAATGCTAAAGTAGGAGAAACTTTTAGAGAGGGTGTGGTAGGTAAGTTTGGGGTGCCAGGTGTAAATGATAATGGGAGCCCTTTGATTGAACTTTGTATAGAAAGGGGTTTAGTTATAGGTAATACATATTTTAAGAAAAAGAGGATAAATAAGTATACACGATATGATGTAGGGCGAAATGACAGTAGTTTGTTGGATTATGTATTGGTAGATAAAAGACTGTTGAGTAGACTTCAGGATGTACATGTTTATAGAGGGGCCACAGATATATCAGATCACTTTCTAGTTGTAGCTACACTGAGAGTAAAAGGTAGATGGGATACAAGGAGAATAGAAGCATCAGGGAAGAGAGAGGTGAAGGTTTATAAACTAAAAGAGGAGGCAGTTAGGGTAAGATATTAACAGCTATTGGAGGATAGATGGGCTAATGAGAGCATAGGCAATGGGGTCGAAGAGGTATGGGGTAGGTTTAAAAATGTAGTGTTAGAGTGTTCAGCAGAAGTTTGTGGTTACAGGAAAGTGGGTGCAGGAGGGAAGAGGAGCGATTGGTGGAATGATGATGTAAAGAGAGTAGTAAGGGAGAAAAAGTTAGCATATGAGAAGTTTTTACAAAGTAGAAGTGATGCAAGGAGGGAAGAGTATATGGAGAAAAAGAGAGAAGTTAAGAGAGTGGTGAAGCAATGTAAAAAGAGAGCAAATGAGAGAGTGGGTGAGATGTTATCAACAAATTTTGTTGAAAATAAGAAAAAGTTTTGGAGTGAGATTAACAAGTTAAGAAAGCCTAGAGAACAAATGGATTTGTCAGTTAAAAATAGGAGAGGAGAGTTATTAAATGGAGAGTTAGAGGTGTTGGGAAGATGGAAGGAATATTTTGAGGAATTGTTAAATGTTGATGAAGATAGGGAAGCTGTGATTTCGTGTATAGGGCAAGGAGGAATAACATCTTGTAGGAGTGAGGAAGAGCCAGTTGTGAGTGTGGGGGAAGTTCGTGAGGCAGTAGGTAAAATGAAAGGGGGTAAGGCAGCCGGGATTGATGGGATAAAGATAGAAATGTTAAAAGCAGGTGGGGATATAGTTTTGGAGTGGTTGGTGCAATTATTTAATAAATGTATGGAAGAGGGTAAGGTACCTAGGGATTGGCAGAGAGCATGCATAGTTCCTTTGTATAAAGGCAAAGGGGATAAAAGAGAGTGCAAAAATTATAGGGGGATAAGTCTGTTGAGTGTACCTGGTAAAGTGTATGGTAGAGTTATAATTGAAAGAATTAAGAGTAAGACGGAGAATAGGATAGCAGATGAACAAGGAGGCTTTAGGAAAGGTAGGGGGTGTGTGGACCAGGTGTTTACAGTGAAACATATAAGTGAACAGTATTTAGATAAGGCTAAAGAGGTCTTTGTGGCATTTATGGATTTGGAAAAGGCGTATGACAGGGTGGATATCGGGGCAATGTGGCAGATGTTGCAAGTGTATGGTGTAGGAGGTAGGTTACTGAAAGCAGTGAAGAGTTTTTACGAGGATAGTGAGGCTCAAGTTAGAGTATGTAGGAAAGAGGGAAATTTTTTCCCAGTAAAAGTAGGCCTTAGACAAGGATGTGTGATGTCACCGTGGTTGTTTAATATATTTATAGATGGGGTTGTAAGAGAAGTAAATGCGAGGGTCTTGGCAAGAGGCGTGGAGTTAAAAGATAAAGAATCACACACAAAGTGGGAGTTGTCACAGCTGCTCTTTGCTGATGACACTGTGCTCTTGGGAGATTCTGAAGAGAAGTTGCAGAGATTGGTGGATGAATTTGGTAGGGTGTGCAAAAGAAGAAAATTAAAGGTGAATACAGGAAAGAGTAAGGTTATGAGGATAACAAAAAGATTAGGTGATGAAAGATTGAATATCAGATTGGAGGGAGAGAGTATGGAGGAGGTGAACGTATTCAGATATTTGGGAGTGGACGTGTCAGCGGATGGGTCTATGAAAGATGAGGTGAATCATAGAATTGATGAGGGAAAAAGAGTGAGTGGTGCACTTAGGAGTCTGTGGAGACAAAGAACTTTGTCCTTGGAGGCAAAGAGGGGAATGTATGAGAGTATAGTTTTACCAACGCTCTTATATGGGTGTGAAGCGTGGGTGATGAATGTTGCAGCGAGGAGAAGGCTGGAGGCAGTGGAGATGTCATGTCTGAGGGCAATGTGTGGTGTGAATATAATGCAGAGAATTCGTAGTTTGGAAGTTAGGAGGAGGTGCGGGATTACCAAAACTGTTGTCCAGAGGGCTGAGGAAGGGTTGTTGAGGTGGTTCGGACATGTAGAGAGAATGGAGCGAAACAGAATGACTTCAAGAGTGTATCAGTCTGTAGTGGAAGGAAGGCGGGGTAGGGGTCGGCCTAGGAAGGGTTGGAGGGAGGGGGTAAAGGAGGTTTTGTGTGCGAGGGGCTTGGACTTCCAGCAGGCATGCGTGAGCGTGTTTGATAGGAGTGAATGGAGACAAATGGTTTTTAATACTTGACGTGCTGTTGGAGTGTGAGCAAAGTAACATTTATGAAGGGATTCAGGGAAACCGGCAGGCCGGACTTGAGTCCTGGAGATGGGAAGTACAGTGCCTGCACTCTGAAGGAGGGGTGTTAATGTTGCAGTTTAAAAACTGTAGTGTAAAGCACCCTTCTGGCAAGACAGTGATGGAGTGAATGATGGTGAAAGTTTTTCTTTTTCGGGCCACCCTGCCTTGGTGGGAATCGGCCGGTGTGATAATAAAAAAAAAAAAAAGAATTAGAAAGAAAATAGCAGAAAACTCAGAGAGGTGTGTGTATATATATGCTTGTACATGTATGTGTAGTGTGACCTAAGTGTAAGTAGAAGTAGCAAGACATACCTGAAATCTTGCATGTTTATGAGACAGAAAAAATTACACCAGCAATCCTACCATCATGTAAAACAATTACAGGAGGATCCCAGGCGCGAAGGGCTCACATCAGCGTCACGTGACGTAACACAAAGTAGTCCCTAGGCCTAGCAAAGGGGTGGGGTATGTAAACCATATGGATGGTACTAACTATGATACTCAGATAAGTTATACATATACAGGGGATTCAGTAGCTATACTGACAGCTCGGTCATGTTACGTATGTCGTCTCGACATACAATACTATGCTATAGGCTGAACAGGCAGATGGCTCTGGGCTGATTCTATACAATAACAAAGACATATGTAACTTAGAACTAATGGATGGTATCATAATGGATGTTAACATAATGGGTTTTAACGTAATGCATTACAAATTCTAAGCACAAATCATATTATAATAAAGGATGGAATTGATCGATCGATCTGTATTCATGCACTCTACGGATTCTGAGGAAGAATAAATATATATTTACAAAGGTGAAAGTAAATTAACAGCAAAGGCAAATCTGGTGCGCACAGATAAGTACTGCTAATCTCAGAATTCAGAGGGAACGTGACCAAAAAAAAAAAAATTCTGAACACTGATCAGCTGATAACAAAACACACAGTTGATAACTTCATTCATCTTGAACATCTAATTATACAGGCTATGTACATTTAAACCCAACTCTGCGAGGGTAAGAGTTACATATGCAGAATGGTTATCGTCTTTGGGAGGATCGAATTCCTTTGCAATGGCTAACACATGCTTTGACTGAGGGCGATCTGAACAAGTATCTAAAAAAAATACTTGTGGGTTTCTCATTACCTGTCGAGTACGCAAAGAATAACGACATTCGGGTTGATTATCTGGCTGAGTATTAGAGGTAGAGAGTACAGAGTCAAGAAGATTGTCAGTGACTGACATATTAGTCTGGGTAGTATTATCATCAACATCGCATGCTAACTTCATATGAACTAAATGCGATTCCTTATACTGACCAGTACTAATTTATCTAGCCTTACACTTATTGCCATTGATATGTTCAACTACTCGATAAGGGCCAACATACTTTTGGTTGAGCTTAGGCATTGCGGAAGTTTTGTTGAAATTAGTTAGCATTACTCTCGAACCCACTTTAACTTTTGCGGCTTAGCACGGCTATTAGTAATTCTAGTAAATTCTGCTGTTGACTTATGAAGTGTTTCACGGATTCTTCTAAAAACGCTTTGAGCTATGCTGGTACGAGTTGCTTTGAAATCATCAGGATTATAATTGGGTTTCGGCGTGGATTATATCAACTCATAAGGTAAACGCTTGTCTACACCGTACAATGCATAATGTGGAGTGTTACTCATGGAAGCATTGTAAGCAGAATTTATGGCACATTGAACATCTGGTATAACTTCATCCCAGGTTTCACTATTGGGGCAGGATGATGAGGAACGATGGTGGATTTAGAGATCTTGTACAAGGTACACAAATTTTCAAGAATCTCATTATAAAATTCACCTCCATTATCTGTTACTAAGGACTTAGAGGTGGTATGCCTGCAGATAATGCGTTCTTTAAATGCTTTAGATACTGTCTCGGCAGTCTTATCTGCAACAGGAACTAACTCACAATATCTGGTGAAATGATCTACCATAACACACAGATGTTTGTTGCCTTGGAGGGAACATTTAAAATTGGTTAACAAATCTAGCGCAACTCTTTCCCACGGTTTGCTAGTAGTTGGATACACATGAATTTTATTAGGACCATTGACATTTCCTTTATGCTGCATACAGACACTACATTTCTTAACATACTCGGAAATGGCAGTTGCCATACGTGGCCAAAAGTACTTCATTCTGGCTTGTTTCACCGAACGATCCATACCAGGGTGTGCAATACCTGGTGCATCGTGAACTAGCTGTAGAGCTACATTCACTAGTGACTGTGGAATTACTAAATGGTATACTCTTCTGCTTGGAGTACCCAACTCGGCTGTTCGATACAGTAATTCTTGGCTCATTACAAAGTCACTAATGGGTGCTGGTGGCTTCACAGTCAGAATAAGATCTTCCTGGAGCAGGAATCGAATCACACCAGAACACATGGGATCGGCTCTTTCTTACTGGAGGAATGAACAAACTCGGTTGAATGGATGACTCTCCCAGGTTGAAAAAAGTAACGCTATAATACGCAATACGAGCAAGGGAGAACGGATCTATTATCTCTCACTGCAAGCACAGGGGAAAAGAAATGAACACGGTCAACAATACTGATATTCAACCTGAGTCGCACACAGTGACACGAGGTATCAACTATAAAGAGACTGCACTTAAAAACGTTAACAACATGTGAAGGTTACTCGAGAAATAACTTTTTACAATGCACGAATTACTGTCAACGAGGATGGCATCACCATCTGGAACACAAGGAACAACAACAACACTCAACTGAGTACACTAGCCACAGAAACGTCTTTCTGCAACGGCTTGTGACATCAGCAAGAGATGGCATAACTCGTTGCAAGTAAAGTTCTTCTCAAAGCGTCCCCTGGGAAGGAACGAATACTTGAACAAGTCGCCATCGCAGGGATAGTAGTCTCAGCACCCAGGGTTGTCTGAGGTTCCTCTGAAACCCAAGGTACACTATCCTGCGTGCATGATATTGTGGCTGGAATCCAGACAGGAGTGACAGTATTACTATTATGCCTGACCGCTCGGCTACATTAATAAGTAATGAACGAATCTATAGGAGCTTAATCTGAACTTCACATTTCGCAGCACTTTAACAACTCTCAGATACAAGCTGTGAGAACAAACACATTGTCTAGCTAGGTATTGTCTTTCAGTCATTAAGGGAATATTGGTACTGCGGACTGATTCATATTGACTTTGACTGGCATGATACACTGAGTAAGCAAGCAAAAGTGACTGGGACATCTTCTCAGGGAACTTACTCAAGGACATAAAGGCAAGAAAAATAAAGAGAATATATGACACAGTAAGCTTAAATGGGAAGAAAATACTTAACTATTCCGCATAAGTAAAGAAAAATTGACAAGTCACACTGTAAGCAAGGAAAACTCGCAAGAAAATAAAAAAAAATACTCAGCTGGATAAACAACACTTTGAAAATCAAGAGAAATTGTACTTTACTCAAATTAAATTTACTTAAATTTACTTTAAATTGAATTAATGGCACAGTGAGTTGTCTTTACTCTCAGTTCAATAAAGAAATTCAACAATAAATGGTAAATCAAACAAAAATGATAAAATAGAATAAATAAATCTTGTGCAAAATTAAAACAAACTGGGAAAGCAATTCTATCTAAAAAAAAAAATGACACACAAGAATAAAATATGCAATGAACAACGAATATAAAACTGAAATCACAGAATATTGCACTAAAATAAACTTTGACAATATTGCAAATAACAATTTCTAATCAAAAGTTCTGCACAACACAACACTACATAAAAGTTTCTGAAAGAAAAAAATTAATGGCAGCACAATGTTTACACAAGAATTATTTCAAATGAGTCAAAATTGCAATAATAAAAAAATTACACATACAAGAAAATGCAGTTTACAAAACAATAAAAAAAAATATCAAGGAATGAACTGATTGAACACTTTAACTCTTAATTGCTGCTTAAGTAACACTTACTGAACAAACAAAGAATGCTTTACTTTAAAAAGAAAGCAAAAATTGCACTAAGAGTGAATTTGCTCAATGAAATATGAAAAAATAATAGATGCAAAAACACAAAACAGGGAAAGGTTAACACTCACAGTGACGCAGGAACACAACGCATCAATATATGCACAATACTATGAGAATTTTCTTGCAATTAGGCTTGGAGTGTGAAAAATTGGGAAATAATTATCTTGCTTCAAACAAAATAATGGCACTATTGTCTGTGGAGATAAGACAAATTAGACACTGGCTAAATGAAAAGAGTTAACACAAGAATGTTAAACACACAGAGAAAAAAAATAGCAAATGAATGAAAGCAAAAACAGCAAGAATACACGAATGTTGGGAGAAAAAAAAATAACTGAGACAACACTGAGTTGTGATGCAGAATATAAGATAAAGTACTGAATTACTTCACTGTATAAAACTGTCTCAGCACACGCCAATGTCTCTATAAAAATTATTATCACTGGAGCGGTAGTGGTGAGGGTGGGGAAGGTAGAAGTTGGGGTCTCGTGGCTGGTGGGGTTTGCTACTACCCTCAACACATTGACGCCTCGATGAATTTGCGCTTAAATCGACGATGGACTCACACAGGAGGCTTTTACGATGGTGCACAGGGTCGAAGGAACACACTTGTCTCTTGACTCCCTATCTGGTCTGTAAAATATGGTGCTAGAACCCGTGATAACGGTAAAAAAAAAACAGTGGTGGTGGTGTGAGCGCTTGAGGCAGCCGCGCTGAGACACCACGTGGTGACTGGGCCTATGGGATGAACGGCATAAGCCACTCTGGGGACACCCACACTAGGCACAAAAATATTCTAAGCCGGCTGACTTAAAAACCCACAAAATACCACAACACCACAGTGATGGTAAAACACTCCGAACAGCTAGAACTGGAAGCACAATCGACGGTGAAGACTGTACCCACGTGCCTTGCTTGAGTACTAGGTTAAGTCACCTGGGTTAGTTGCTGACTGGCTTAGCTTAACCCTTCACACAGACTGGCTTGATAACTTGTAATGATGAGCACAGCAGAGGTGGAAAGCTGGCTTAGCAGGCGAAGCTGGATAGTGTAGGGCTGGGCTGGATTCCCCCCACAGACTGGCTTGATGGCTTGGCTTACTTTGCAAACCTGGGTCAACCCCTCGGAAGTAATGCAAATAAGCAACAAAAACACTAATACACAGAGACTGAGCAGTAAGCAGAAGCAAACAGGCTGATGGACGCTTGACTGGGGTAGCTGGCTGGGAACTTGAGCGTCACCCGTCTCGGCAGGCCTAGCATCCAGAAAAATGGCTACGGGGTCAGTAGAAATTTATCTCCAGGAATTGCTGTAATCGTCAAAATTACAGGCCCTCAGCTGTCACCATTTGTCGTGGGGGTTCGTAGGAAATATGATGAGGGAGCCCAGCCTGCCTGTAGCTGCTTGGTAAGTCTAACGGGAACTGAGGAGGATCCCAGGCGCGAAGGGCTCACAACGTCATGTGACGTCACACAAAGTAGTCCCTAGGCCTAGCAAAGGGGTCGTGTATGTAAAACATATGAATGGTACTATGATACTCAGATAAGCTATACATATACAAGGGATTCAGTAGCTATACTGACATAGCTTCCGTTGTAAAGTACTGGTTACTCTGATACAGAGTTTGCAGGTTCGAGTCCTGCTGTGGATGTAGAGACAATATATATATATATATATATATATATATATATATATATATATATATATATATATATATATATATATATATATATATATATATATATATATATATATATATATATATATATATATGTCGTGCCGAATATGTAAAACTGGTCAATTAGCAAGAACTCATTTAAAATTAAGTCCTTTCTAAAAAATTTTCTTATATGTTTAAAGATATATTTTTTTTCATTAATGTTAATGTAAAAAATTTTAATTTTGCTCCAAAAGAATTTTAGAAAACTTACCTAACCTTATTATAACAAGAAGAATATATTTTAGCCTAACTTAACTAAATATATTTTAGATTTGTTTACAGTAATTTAATACTAAACAAAGACAGTGAAATATATTTTTTTCGTTAGGTTCAGAATGATTTTGGCGAAATTATTGCATACACAAATTTTCACTTGTCCTATATGGCAAGATGAACGTTGCTATTTAAGCCAAGATGGCAAGTTCTTCCTATTCGGCACGACATATATAAATATATATATATATATATATATATATATATATATATATATATATATATATATATATATATATATATATATATATATATATATATATATATATATATATATATATATATATATATATATATATATATATATATATGCAAAACAACCAATGTGAAAGAATAATGAAATTCCAAGCGATTTCGTGACTACTCACATTATCAAGGAACAATGAACATTGTTCCTTGATAATATAAGTAGTCACGATTATTAAGTAGTCACGATTATTAGTCGGATTATTAAGGAATCAGTCTCAAAAGCAGAAGGAAGACAGCAGCCACATAGACTGATCCATTCCTGGTAACTCAAAACTGCTTACGTGAGTGTGTTGCGATTTTTTTTTTTTTTAACAACCAAACTTCCTGCGTATTTACCCTCGAGAACTCGTTTTTTTTAACCAAAGTCTCAGAGTACAGAACCTACATTTCCTTCTGTAAAAAAATCTGCCTACATCATATAATTCTGTGCTAACATCTGGTACAAACTTACCTACACCGTCTGCGTGTTCTCTTAGTTTGATTTTATTCTTATACTAAATATCTATAATGTTTCATTTTCTTGACCTCATTTAATATTCCTGTTCTTTTTAGTGTTATTTTACGTATTAGTAATTTTCATAACAGAACACCAGCTTTCCTCACAACTTATAGATCACTTGATAAATCGAAAATTTTTAACAATTTTTTTTAATATTGACACATGCTTGTACATACTTACGAAATGTTGAATTTCGGGATCTCATTAATACATTCAGATCTGTGATAACTGTTTAAGATCTAGTGTCATCACAAACCGTCACGTAATCGCATTAATTCATTCAATTTTTACCACTGGTCAGACTGAGAGGTGTCGAGTGGGGATACATTTTTGGCTACTTCAGGTTTAATACTAAATTGTATTTCTAGTCACGTGTATCTAGCAGTCTAGTAACTATTCTGCATTAGATCAGAATAATGTATATTTCGTAATGTAATTTAAAATAACGACTGCAGTATTTATATGAGACGTTAGTGCAAC
>NW_027196819.1:0-77220 GCF_038502225.1 Cherax quadricarinatus
GTACTGGAGTGAGATGGTACTGGAGTGAGATGGTACTGGAGTGAGATGGTACTGGAGTGAGATGGTACTGGAGTGAGATGGTACTGGAGTGAGATGGTACTGGAGGGAGATGGTACTGGAGTGAGATGGTACTGGAGGGAGGTGGTACTGGAGGGAGATGGTACTGGAGGGAGATGGTACTGGAGTGAGATGGTACTGGAGTGAGATGGTACTGGAGTGAGATGGTACTGGAGTGAGATGGTACTGGAGTGAGATGGTACTGGAGGGAGATGGTACTGGAGGGAGATGGTACTGGAGTGAGATGGTACTGGAGTGAGATGGTACTGGAGGGAGATGGTACTGGAGTGAGATGGTACTGGAATAAGATGGTACTGGAGTGAGATGGTACTGGAGGGAGATGGTACTGGAGTGAGATGGTACTGGAGTGAGATGGTACTGGAGTGAGATGGTACTGGAGTGAGAGGGTACTGAGATGGTACTGGAGTGAGATGGTACTGGAGTGAGATGGTACTGGAGGGAGATGGTACTGGAGTGAGATGGTACTGGAGGGAGATGGTACTGGAGTGAGATGGTACTGGAGGGAGATGGTACTGGAGTGAGATGGTACTGGAGTGAGATGGTACTGGAGTGAGATGGTACTGGAGTGAGATGGTACTGGAGTGAGATGGTACTGGAGGGAGATGGTACTGGAGTGAGATGGTACTGGAGTGAGATGGTACTGGAGTGAGATGGTACTGGAGTGAGATGGTACTGGAGTGAGATGGTACTGGAGTGAGATGGTACTGGAGGGAGATGGTACTGGAGTGAGATGGTACTGGAGGGAGATGGTACTGGAGTGAGATGGTACTGGAGGGAGATGGTACTGGAGTGAGATGGTACTGGAGTGAGATGGTACTGGAGTGAGATGGTACTGGAGTGAGATGGTACTGGAGGGAGATGGTACTGGAGGGAGATGGTACTGGAGTGAGATGGTACTGGAGTGAGATGGTACTGGAGGGAGATGGTACTGGAGTGAGATGGTACTGGAATAAGATGGTACTGGAGTGAGATGGTACTGGAGGGAGATGGTACTGGAGTGAGATGGTGCTGGAGGGAGATGGTACTGGAGGGAGATGGTACTGGAGGGAGATGGTACTGGAGGGAGATGGTACTGGAGTGAGATGGTACTGGAGTGAGATGGTACTGGAGGGAGATGGTACTGTAGTGAGATGGTACTGGAGGGAGATGGTACTGGAGTGAGATGGTACTGGAGTGAGATGGTACTGGAGGGAGATGGTACTGGAGGGAGATGGTACTGGAGTGAGATGGTACTGGAGTGAGATGGTACTGGAGTGAGATGGTACTGGAGGGAGATGGTACTGGGGGGAGATGGTACTGGGGGGAGATGGTACTGGAGGGAGATGGTACTGGAGGGAGATGGTACTGGGGGGAGATGGTACTGGAGGGAGATGGTACTGGAGGGAGATGGTACTGGAGGGAGATGGTACTGGAGGGAGATGGTACTGGAGTGAGATGGTACTGGAATGAGATGGTACTGGAGTGAGATGGTACTGGAGGGAGATGGTACTGGAGGGAGATGGGAGATGGTACTGGAGGGAGATGGTACTGGATGAGATGGTACCGGAGGGAGATGGTACTGGGGGGAGATGGTACTGGAGTGAGATGGTACTGGAGGGAGATGGTACTGGAGTGAGATGGTACTGGAGGGAGATGGTACTGGAGTGAGATGGTACTGGAGGGAGATGGTACTGGAGGGAGATGGTACCGGAGTGAGACGGTACTGGAGTGAGACGGTACTGGAGGGAGATGGTACTGGAGGGAGATGGTACTGGAGGGAGATGGTACTGGAATGAGATGGTACTGGAGTGAGATGGTACTGGAGTGAGATGGTACTGGAGTGAGATGGTACTGGAGTGAGATGGTACTGGAAGGAGATGGTACTGGAGTGAGATGGTACTGGAGGGAGATGGTACTGGAGTGAGATGGTACTGGAGGGAGATGGTACTGGAGTGAGATGGTACTGGAGGGAGATGGTACTGGAGTGAGATGGTACTGGAGGGAGATGGTACTGGAGGGAGATGGTACCGGAGTGAGACGGTACTGGAGTGAGGCGGTACTGGAGGGAGGTGGTACTGGAGGGAGATGGTACTGGAGGGAGATGGTACTGGAATGAGATGGTACTGGAGTGAGATGGTACTGGAGTGAGATGGTACTGGAGGGAGATGGTACTGGAGTGAGATGGTACTGGAAGGAGATGGTACTGGAGTGAGATGGTACTGGAGGGAGATGGTACTGGAGGGAGATGGTACCGGAGTGAAACGTTACTGTAGTGAGACGGTACTGGAGGGAGATGGTACTGGAGGGAGATGGTACTGGAGTGAGATGGTACTGGAGTGAGATGGTACTGGAGTGAGATGGTACTGTAGTGAGATGGTACTGGAGGGAGATGGTACTGGAGTGAGATGGTACTGGAGTGAGATGGTACTGGAGGGAGATGGTACTGGAGGGAGATGGTACTGGAGGGAGATGGTACTGGAGTGAGATGGTACTGGAGTGAGATGGTACTGGAGTGAGACACGACGCAGCAACGCTTAAAATTCTCGTCAAGGTTGGAGTTATAATGAAAATGATTATTTGCTGTGGACGTTTCACCAACAAGTGGTTTCCTTAGTCTAATACAGAGACGAGTGGTGGAAGACGAGAAGGAATTTGAGGTAATCGGTCCCTTATCCTGGAGCCGATGTATTCAATATATCAATCTTGAGATTCAAATTAATTATTACCTGGAGTCTACCTGGAGGGTATTCTGGGGGTCAACGCCCCCGCGGCCAGGTCCATGATCAGACCTCCCCGTGGATCAGGGCATGATCAACCAGGTTGTTACTGCTGACCGCACGTAGTCCGGCATAGGAGGCAATATAAACACAAATGCAGTATAATGTGATCCTTTATTGACTACGTTTCGCCCACACAGTGGGCTTTTTCAAGTCACAAACAGAACTACCTGGGGTGGAAGGAACGCGAGTATTTATAGTCCGGCTGAGGTCAGGTGAAGAATGCTGCATCTGATGATGTACCGAGTGGGGTTATAGAGTCTAAAAACTTGGGTAGCTTGGAAAGGAGATTGGACAAGTTTGTGAGCAGACCTTCTACAGTGTTCTTATGTGGGATAGCGATGAAGAAGTTTCTTGGCAAGTGGTTCAGCTATGTTATAGAAGCCACTATTCTGGTTGAAGTTGTCGGATATAGAAATAAGTGATGATTCCAGGATTCTTCGGTATTGAGTGTTGTCTTCTGTGGCGATAAGTCTTGAGTTTCTGTAGTTTATCAAGTGGTTGTGTGAATTACGGTGTTGTACGCAGGCATTCCTTGTGTCGTCAGACCTGCTTGCGTATTGGTGTTCTGAAATACGTGTTTGGAGGTCCCTTGATGTTTCGCCCACGTATAACTTGTTGCAGTCATTACAAGGGATTATGTATACCCCTGCAGAGGATGGAGGCTTGTCCTGCCTACTACTGGTGATGTCCTTGATGGTCGTGGTTGTGGAGGTAGATACTTGGAATGATGTTTTGGCAAAGATGTTGGAAACATGTTTGGCAATGGAGTTGGTGGGAAGGACTATGTATCTCTTCTCGGCAGTGTCTTCTCTGGGTGTGTTGAAGATGTTTAATGCTCGCCGTCTGCAGTCTCTGATGAAGTGACGAGGATAGTGGAGTTTAGAAAATACTTGTTCAATTATAGTGCATTCTTCCTCAAGGAACTCGTTGCTGCAGATTCTGAGTGCACGCAGGAAGAAGCCTATAATTACACCACGTTTGGTTTTGGTGTCGTGGTGAGAGTAGAAGTGGAGAAGATCGTTTTGGTTGGTGGGTTTTCGATAGACTTTAAAACGAAGTTCGTGGTCAGCTTTGCAGAGTAGAACATCAAGGAAAGGAAGAGTGTTGTCGACTTCTTCTTCAAGTGTGAACTGGATTGAAGGCTCGACCTGGTTGAGCTTGTCTTGGAGAGCTTGAACGTTGAAGCGTTTAGGAGTTATGAGGAGAATGTCGTCAACATAACGGAGCCAGGTGACAGACGAAGGAATAATGGTGGAGAAACGTTCGGCTTCTAGATGTTCCATGTATAGGTTCGCCAGGACTGCACTGAGTGGCGAACCCATGGGTAGTCCAAAAGTCTGCTGAAAGAGGTGATTTTCGAAAGAGAAACACGTAAAGCCAACACATAGTTCAACAAGGTCGATGAAATCGCTGGCTGGAATGGGAAGATCAAGTGAATCGTCAATTTTCCTGCGCAAGAGATCGATGGCTTGTTTAGTAGGTACTTTAGTGAATAGGGAAGTCACGTCAAGGCTGGAAAGTTTCTTGTTCCTGATGTTGATGTTGCGAATGCGATTGAGAAGATCACCTGAGTGTTTGAGATGTGCTGGACTGATAGTGCCCAAGAGTTTCGAGAGGTGTTTGGCGAGAATTCCTGAGAGCTGGTGGGGAGCACTGCCTATTCCCGAGGATATGGGCCTCAGTGGGATACCAGGCTTGTGAGTCTTTGGCAGGCCGTACATTCTGGCAGGTCTGGGGTTGCTGGGCATGGTGTGCAGAAGTTTCTTCCCTTGTTCTGAGCTCCTCAGAATGCGGCGAGTCCTTTGAAGAAAAGTTTTAGTAAGGTTGTCCACTTGGTTAGTTGTGAGAGGTTTGTAGGTATCTGGGTCATTAAGTAGATTGAGCATTTTGTTCCTGTAATCGTCAGTGTTCATGATAACAACACCACCTCCTTTATCAGCGGTGGTGACCCTGATGGTCGTGTCTTCTGCTAAACCTTTGAGTGCATTGATGTAACGTCGGGTATGACTGGGGAGCTGCGTGTTGAGATGGCTGCTGAGATGATGCCTTGAAGATAGCCTTTTTGGAAGTCGGAGTCATTGTGTCTGTAGTTTTTGGCGATGAAATTGAGGTCTTGTTTTGGTTTCGTAATTCCTGTTGCGAATTTGAGGCCTAAGCTGAGGGCTTCAGTTTCTGTGGTTGACAGTGGACGAGATGAAAGATTTTGAATAATTTCAGGTCTTCCTAAACTTTTCCAATTACTATTATCGCAGAGTGTTTGTAGTTTCCTAGTAAGTCTGATCTTCTGTTGAACATTCGCTGTGGTAACTCTGCTGCGAATGATTTCGGCGGTGCGTCTGTTCATGTTGCCCCGGAGTGTTGTGCCTAGTGTTCTGGCTTGGAGAAAAGCTTCCTTTGTAGCATTGTTTAAGTCATCTGCACACTCTTCAAGGTAGGTCCGAGCTGTAGCGGAGAAAGGTGGTTTGATGTTGGCAATTTGAGGAGGAGTAGATCTTGGTAAGACCATTTCTTGGATGCAGTCACGAAGAAAATTGTGTCTGTTGCGAAGTGAGTAAGCTTTTAGGAGAAGGTCCAGGTATTCTCTGTGTGAAGGATCCATTTCTACTGCAGTGTTTGACACGACAATGGCAATATAAACACATGGCAATATAAACACAAATGCAGTATAATGTGATCCTTTATTGACTACGTTTCGCCCACACAGTGGGCTTTTTCAAGTCACAAACAGAACTACCTGGGGTGGAAGGAACGCGAGTATTTATAGTCCGGCTGAGGTCAGGTGAAGAATGCTGCATCTGATGATGTACCGAGTGGGGTTATAGAGTCTAAAAACTTGGGTAGCTTGGAAAGGAGATTGGACAAGTTTGTGAGCAGACCTTCTACAGTGTTCTTATGTGGGATAGCGATGAAGAAGTTTCTTGGCAAGTGGTTCAGCTATGTTATAGAAGCCACTATTCTGGTTGAAGTTGTCGGATATAGAAATAAGTGATGATTCCAGGATTCTTCGGTATTGAGTGTTGTCTTCTGTGGCGATAAGTCTTGAGTTTCTGTAGTTTATCAAGTGGTTGTGTGAATTACGGTGTTGTACGCAGGCATTCCTTGTGTCGTCAGACCTGCTTGCGTATTGGTGTTCTGAAATACGTGTTTGGAGGTCCCTTGATGTTTCGCCCACGTATAACTTGTTGCAGTCATTACAAGGGATTATGTATACCCCTGCAGAGGATGGAGGCTTGTCCTGCCTACTACTGGTGATGTCCTTGATGGTCGTGGTTGTGGAGGTAGATACTTGGAATGATGTTTTGGCAAAGATGTTGGAAACATGTTTGGCAATGGAGTTGGTGGGAAGGACTATGTATCTCTTCTCGGCAGTGTCTTCTCTGGGTGTGTTGAAGATGTTTAATGCTCGCCGTCTGCAGTCTCTGATGAAGTGACGAGGATAGTGGAGTTTGGAAAATACTTGTTCAATTATAGTGCATTCTTCCTCAAGGAACTCGTTGCTGCAGATTCTGAGTGCACGCAGGAAGAAGCCTATAATTACACCACGTTTGGTTTTGGTGTCGTGGTGAGAGTAGAAGTGGAGAAGATCGTTTTGGTTGGTGGGTTTTCGATAGACTTTAAAACGAAGTTCGTGGTCAGCTTTGCAGAGTAGAACATCAAGGAAAGGAAGAGTGTTGTCGACTTCTTCTTCAAGTGTGAACTGGATTGAAGGCTCGACCTGGTTGAGCTTGTCTTGGAGAGCTTGAACGTTGAAGCGTTTAGGAGTTATGAGGAGAATGTCGTCAACATAACGGAGCCAGGTGACAGACGAAGGAATAATGGTGGAGAAACGTTCGGCTTCTAGATGTTCCATGTATAGGTTCGCCAGGACTGCACTGAGTGGCGAACCCATGGGTAGTCCAAAAGTCTGCTGAAAGAGGTGATTTTCGAAAGAGAAACACGTAAAGCCAACACATAGTTCAACAAGGTCGATGAAATCGCTGGCTGGAATGGGAAGATCAAGTGAATCGTCAATTTTCCTGCGCAAGAGATCGATGGCTTGTTTAGTAGGTACTTTAGTGAATAGGGAAGTCACGTCAAGGCTGGAAAGTTTCTTGTTCCTGATGTTGATGTTGCGAATGCGATTGAGAAGATCACCTGAGTGTTTGAGATGTGCTGGACTGATAGTGCCCAAGAGTTTCGAGAGGTGTTTGGCGAGAATTCCTGAGAGCTGGTGGGGAGCACTGCCTATTCCCGAGGATATGGGCCTCAGTGGGATACCAGGCTTGTGAGTCTTTGGCAGGCCGTACATTCTGGCAGGTCTGGGGTTGCTGGGCATGGTGTGCAGAAGTTTCTTCCCTTGTTCTGAGCTCCTCAGAATGCGGCGAGTCCTTTGAAGAAAAGTTTTAGTAAGGTTGTCCACTTGGTTAGTTGTGAGAGGTTTGTAGGTATCTGGGTCATTAAGTAGATTGAGCATTTTGTTCCTGTAATCGTCAGTGTTCATGATAACAACACCACCTCCTTTATCAGCGGTGGTGACCCTGATGGTCGTGTCTTCTGCTAAACCTTTGAGTGCATTGATGTAACGTCGAGGTATGACTGGGGAGCTGCGTGTTGAGATGGCTGCTGAGATGATGCCTTGAAGATAGCCTTTTTGGAAGTCGGAGTCATTGTGTCTGTAGTTTTTGGCGATGAAATTGAGGTCTTGTTTTGGTTTCGTAATTCCTGTTGCGAATTTGAGGCCTAAGCTGAGGGCTTCAGTTTCTGTGGTTGACAGTGGACGAGATGAAAGATTTTGAATAATTTCAGGTCTTCCTAAACTTTTCCAATTACTATTATCGCAGAGTGTTTGTAGTTTCCTAGTAAGTCTGATCTTCTGTTGAACATTCGCTGTGGTAACTCTGCTGCGAATGATTTCGGCGGTGCGTCTGTTCATGTTGCCCCGGAGTGTTGTGCCTAGTGTTCTGGCTTGGAGAAAAGCTTCCTTTGTAGCATTGTTTAAGTCATCTGCACACTCTTCAAGGTAGGTCCGAGCTGTAGCGGAGAAAGGTGGTTTGATGTTGGCAATTTGAGGAGGAGTAGATCTTGGTAAGACCATTTCTTGGATGCAGTCACGAAGAAAATTGTGTCTGTTGCGAAGTGAGTAAGCTTTTAGAAGAAGGTCCAGGTATTCTCTGTGTGAAGGATCCATTTCTACTGCAGTGTTTGACACGATGGAAATAAATGGTATAAAATACCGACACAATGGCAATATAAACACAAATGCAGTATAATGTGATCCTTTATTGACTACGTTTCGCCCACACAGTGGGCTTTTTCAAGTCACAAACAGAACTACCTGGGGTGGAAGGAACGCGAGTATTTATAGTCCGGCTGAGGTCAGGTGAAGAATGCTGCATCTGATGATGTACCGAGTGGGGTTATAGAGTCTAAAAACTTGGGTAGCTTGGAAAGGAGACTGGACAAGTTTGTGAGCAGACCTTCTACAGTGTTCTTATGTGGGATAGCGATGAAGAAGTTTCTTGGCAAGTGGTTCAGCTATGTTATAGAAGCCACTATTCTGGTTGAAGTTGTCGGATATAGAAATAAGTGATGATTCCAGGATTCTTCGGTATTGAGTGTTGTCTTCTGTGGCGATAAGTCTTGAGTTTCTGTAGTTTATCAAGTGGTTGTGTGAATTACGGTGTTGTACGCAGGCATTCCTTGTGTCGTCAGACCTGCTTGCGTATTGGTGTTCTGAAATACGTGTTTGGAGGTCCCTTGATGTTTCGCCCACGTATAACTTGTTGCAGTCATTACAAGGGATTATGTATACCCCTGCAGAGGATGGAGGCTTGTCCTGCCTACTACTGGTGATGTCCTTGATGGTCGTGGTTGTGGAGGTAGATACTTGGAATGATGTTTTGGCAAAGATGTTGGAAACATGTTTGGCAATGGAGTTGGTGGGAAGGACTATGTATCTCTTCTCGGCAGTGTCTTCTCTGGGTGTGTTGAAGATGTTTAGTGCTCGCCGTCTGCAGTCTCTGATGAAGTGACGAGGATAGTGGAGTTTGGAAAATACTTGTTCAATTATAGTGCATTCTTCCTCAAGGAACTCGTTGCTGCAGATTCTGAGTGCACGCAGGAAGAAGCCTATAATTACACCACGTTTGGTTTTGGTGTCGTGGTGAGAGTAGAAGTGGAGAAGATCGTTTTGGTTGGTGGGTTTTCGATAGACTTTAAAACGAAGTTCGTGGTCAGCTTTGCAGAGTAGAACATCAAGGAAAGGAAGAGTGTTGTCGACCTCTTCTTCAAGTGTGAACTGGATTGAAGGCTCGACCTGGTTGAGCTTGTCTTGGAGAGCTTGAACGTTGAAGCGTTTAGGAGTTATGAGGAGAATGTCGTCAACATAACGGAGCCAGGTGACAGACGAAGGAATAATGGTGGAGAAACGTTCGGCTTCTAGATGTTCCATGTATAGGTTCGCTAGGACTGCACTGAGTGGCGAACCCATGGGTAGTCCAAAAGTCTGCTGAAAGAGGTGATTTTCAAAAGAGAAACACGTAAAGCCAACACATAGTTCAACCAGGTCGATGAAGTCGCTGGCTGGAATGGGAAGATCAAGTGAATCGCTGAAAGAGGTGATTTTGAGTGTTTGAGATGTGCTGGACTGATAGTGCCCAAAGAGAAGGTGTTTGGCGACTGAGAGTAAAGACACAATTTTCTTCGTGATTGCGGCAACATGAACAGACGCACCGCCGAAATCATTCGCAGCAGAGTTACCACAGCGAATGTTCAACAGAAGATCAGACTTACTAGGAAACTACAAACACTCTGCGATAATAGTAATTGGAAAAGTTTAGGAAGACCTGAAATTATTCAAAATCTTTCATCTCGTCCACTGTCAACCACAGAAACTGAAGCCCTCAGCTTAGGCCTCAAATTCGCAACAGGAATTACGAAACCAAAACAAGACCTCAATTTCATCGCCAAAAACTACAGACACAATGACTCCGACTTCCAAAAAGGCTATCTTCAAGGCATCATCTCAGCAGCCATCTCAACACGCAGCTCCCCAGTCATACCTCGACGTTACATCAATGCACTCAAAGGTTTAGCAGAAGACACGACCATCAGGGTCACCACCGCTGATAAAGGAGGTGGTGTTGTTATCATGAACACTGACGATTACAGGAACAAAATGCTCAATCTACTTAATGACCCAGATACCTACAAACCTCTCACAACTAACCAAGTGGACAACCTTACTAAAACTTTTCTTCAAAGGACTCGCCGCATTCTGAGGAGCTCAGAACAAGGGAAGAAACTTCTGCACACCATGCCCAGCAACCCCAGACCTGCCAGAATGTACGGCCTGCCAAAGACTCACAAGCCTGGTATCCCACTGAGGCCCATATCCTCGGGAATAGGCAGTGCTCCCCACAAGCTCTCAGGAATTCTCGCCAAACACCTCTCTAAACTCTTGGGCACTATCAGTCCAGCACATCTCAAACACTCAGGTGATCTTCTCAATCGCATTCGCAACATCAACATCAGGAACAAGAAACTTTCCAGCCTTGACGTGACTTCCCTATTCACTAAAGTACCTACTAAACAAGCCATCGATCTCTTGCGCAAGAAAATTGACGATTCACTTGATCTTCCCATTCCAGCCAGCGATTTCATCGACCTTGTTGAACTATGTGTTGGCTTTACGTGTTTCTCTTTCGAAAATCACCTCTTTCAGCAGACTTTTGGACTACCCATGGGTTCGCCACTCAGTGCAGTCCTGGCGAACCTATACATGGAACATCTAGAAGCCGAACGTTTCTCCACCATTATTCCTTCGTCTGTCACCTGGCTCCGTTATGTTGACGACATTCTCCTCATAACTCCTAAACGCTTCAACGTTCAAGCTCTCCAAGACAAGCTCAACCAGGTCGAGCCTTCAATCCAGTTCACACTTGAAGAAGAAGTCGACAACACTCTTCCTTTCCTTGATGTTCTACTCTGCAAAGCTGACCACGAACTTCGTTTTAAAGTCTATCGAAAACCCACCAACCAAAACGATCTTCTCCACTTCTACTCTCACCACGACACCAAAACCAAACGTGGTGTAATTATAGGCTTCTTCCTGCGTGCACTCAGAATCTGCAGCAACGAGTTCCTTGAGGAAGAATGCACTATAATTGAACAGGTATTTTCCAAACTCCACTATCCTCGTCACTTCATCAGAGACTGCAGACGGCGAGCACTAAACATCTTCAACACACCCAGAGAAGACACTGCCGAGAAGAGATACATAGTCCTTCCCACCAACTCCATTGCCAAACATGTTTCCAACATCTTTGCCAAAACATCATTCCAAGTATCTACCTCCACAACCACGACCATCAAGGACATCACCAGTAGTAGGCAGGACAAGCCTCCATCCTCTGCAGGGGTATACATAATCCCTTGTAATGACTGCAACAAGTTATACGTGGGCGAAACATCAAGGGACCTCCAAACACGTATTTCAGAACACCAATACGCAAGCAGGTCTGACGACACAAGGAATGCCTGCGTACAACACCGTAATTCACACAACCACTTGATAAACTACAGAAACTCAAGACTTATCGCCACAGAAGACAACACTCAATACCGAAGAATCCTGGAATCATCACTTATTTCTATATCCGACAACTTCAACCAGAATAGTGGCTTCTATAACATAGCTGAACCACTTGCCAAGAAACTTCTTCATCGCTATCCCACATAAGAACACTGTAGAAGGTCTGCTCACAAACTTGTCCAGTCTCCTTTCCAAGCTACCCAAGTTTTTAGACTCTACAACCCAACTCGGTACATCATCAGATGCAGCATTCTTCACCTGACCTCAGCCGGACTATAAATACTCGCGTTCCTTCCACCCCAGGTAGTTCTGTTTGTGACTTGAAAAAGCCCACTGTGTGGGCGAAACGTAGTCAATAAAGGATCACATTATACTGCATTTGTGTTTATATTGCCATTGTGTCGGTATTTTATACCATTTATTTCCGAGAGTGTCAGTGAGACACACAACCTCAGTAAAACGTCGAAAATAACTAAATCTAGGCTGTTCTCAGTGAACAAAGTTACACAGAGTTGCGAGAAGTATATTTCGTCTCACTACCGAAAACATTCTCTACCAAAACAGTCTAGATAACGAACACAACCAGAAACAAGAGAGGGAGGTGTTGGTCAGACCAGCACCAGCAACGAAAGAGAACGACCAAGGTAAGGCAGTGTCCCAACTTCCTTTGACTGCTCCTTCCCAGCCACTCCAGAGAAGCTGGCAGGTAAACAAGCGAGGCGGTAATTAACAAGGTAGTTTGCCAATGCTGGCAGCTACTCAACAGTCGAACAATGAGCACAGAAGTGTAAACGTTACATCCTACCTAACAATATAACCTTAGTTAAATAATAATGTAAACCGAGATACTTTCAATTTAGCTAATATTGAAAATATCAGCAATATAAAATTATATGGAAGGTAATATACATTATATACATCGAATATTCACTGGGCCCCATTCAGGGGTCGTAATATGCAGGTTATCTGTGTATTTGAGTGGATGGTCATGAATTACCTCATGCATGGAATCAAACAATTTTTGTCCCCGCGACTTCCTGGTTTCATGCATGGAAGGTGTGTGCAACAATGCATGACCACCTGACAGCTCCTTCACTACCTTTCTGGATCTCATTTAACATAGCTAGCCGATTATTATTATTATTATAATCATGGGGAGCGTTAAACCCGTAGGATTATACAGCGTATGTGGGGGGATTGGAAGGTATTCAGGCTCAATTCAGGGAACTGGAGCACAGATACAATTCCCTAGATCAAGAGCCCCTCACCAGCATCAAGGAACCTCCCTTGAGGGGAGCCGGAATGTAACCATTCGTGAACTTGTCACATTGCAAATAAGTTGATGGATCCTCCGTTGGATCAAAGGCTACTTTTCCAGCAGCAAATCTATTTTGTTCCAGGAGCACAAAAGTGTAACTAAAGATTTTGAATTAAGAATTCCAGAAGATGTCCTCGTTCCAACTTCATTCAATATTCTAATTAGTGCTTTTTAAAATGCTGTTCCTGTCCAACACAATCATTATATGATTAGTGTTACTGGTAATATAATGATTCACACCGCCGGACTCTACAACGACAGAACATTCTCAGCTATGTAGTAGATTCATGTCTACTGGCCCATACTGGGCAGGTCTTTCTCAATAGTCGTCCTTTCTAGCAGAGAGGAACATTTCGTAGGATCCATTTGCATAGTGGGTATGTGCTCAAATACTGAACCAAGCACATTTATCTAGGACTTGAGGGACATGTGAAAGGACTTCTTGTAACCAGACTTTGATGCCAACTCGAAGACACGCTGAGAGTAATTTTCTGTGGCAGGATTTTTATACCAGACATGGTGCTAATGTGAAAATTGTAAAAATGATACATATTACCTATATCAGATCACCAGGTGACTTTGCCGAACCCCTGTTTCACTTGTGTCACACAGTAAGCTTGGAGAGACAGAAATTGCAGACCGAAGGGATGTTCGTGTACTTTTAAAATGCAAAAAAAAAAAAAAAAAAAAAAAAAATGAGGAAAGAACTTGATATCCCAAGCAAGAGAGATAGAGTCGCTGAGAGAAATGTACTCGTGGATGTTAATATCATCAGGCAAACCCATCAAAACCCTTGCACTTTGAAGCCCCTCTAGGCTCTCTTTGCCACAGGTAAGCACTCCTCCGAATGGATCATGAATCAGACGTGATCTATGTCAAATACTGCAGCAGCGACGCTTTTCCGGCCTTGGAAAATTACCTATTTACAAATCACTATCCCCTCACATTTTTCCCAAAGAATCATATTAAAGCACAGTATAAGCATTGTCTTGAAGCCAAGCTAACTGTGATTTAGTCACACAGTACTCTCATTCACATTCATTTATTAAAAGCTCTGTTGACTAACCCGCTGGCGCAGGTAGTAGCACCTTTGTTGTCAAGCAGAGTGAAGACTCCTGTATAGAAACTGAAGCTTGGCATCAACAACTGGACTTTAAAGATATTAAGCTAGCCTCTCACATTGGTCCTCAAACGCATGACAGACATGATGAAATGTCTGAGGTGTGTGCATTACAGCAGAGAGGAGACAGAGGGATGACAGGTGAACTGACACCAGCCACTTCACCTGTCATCCCTCTGTCATGCAAGAGGAGCAATATATTTATGAAAAATCCATGAAAATCAGCAGACTCTTAGCTATCACTACTGCCGTAATAGTACCTCTAGAACCTCAATGGAAATAAGTCACTTTGTCTGACTTTTTTTTGGGTTATCCTAGGTTCTCTACACATATGCTGCTATGTATGAGCATCTATGTAACTGTATTTGTGTATACCTGAATCAGCTGGTGATGTAGACAGCAGCTGATGTAGACATGACTTAATGTAAACTTTTGCAGAGGAAATTGTCACTCACTACGTCATAATGTGCTGGAATACAAAAAAAAAAATAAAATAATTAATTCTGGCACCAATCACTCACATGCGTTCAAGAAATGACAATGTAATTTATCCAGAGTGGAATATTACCATATATTCTGCCAACCAAACTCGTCCAAATTCAGTCATAAATAACGTAAGTCATGAACACTAATAATGTAAGTCATAAACACTAATAACGTAAGTCATAAATACTAATAACGTAAGTCATGAACACTAATAATGTAAGTCATAAACACTAATAACGTAAGTCATAAATACTAATAACGTAAGTCATAAACACTAATAACGTAAGTCATGAACACTAATAATGTAAGTCATAAACACTAATAACGTAAGTCATAAACACTAATAACGTAAGTCATAAACACTAATAACGTAAGTCATGAACACTAATAACGTAAGTCATAAATACTAATAACGTAAGTCATAAACACTAATAACGTAAGTCATGAACACTAATAACGTAAGTCATAAACACTAATAACGTAAGTCATAAACACTAATAACGTAAGTCATAAACACTAATAATGTAAGTCATAAACACTAATAACGTAAGTCATAAACACTAATAACGTAAGTCATAAACACTAATAACGTAAGTCATGAACACTAATAACGTAAGTCATAAACACTAATAACGTAAGTCATGAACACTAATAACGTAAGTCATGAACACTAATAACGTAAGTCATAAACACTAATAACGTAAGTCATGAACACTAATAACGTAAGTCATGAACACTAATAACGTAAGTCATGAACACTAATAACGTAAGTCATAAACACTAATAACGTAAATCATGAACACTAATAACGTAAGTCATGAACACTAATAACGTAAGTCATGAACACTAATAACGTAAGTCATAAACACTAATAACGTAAGTCATGAACACTAATAACGTAAGTCATGAACACTAATAACGTAAGTCATAAACACTAATAACGTAAGTCATGAACACTAATAACGTAAGTCATAAACACTAATAACGTAAGTCATAAACACTAATAACGTAAGTCATAAACTAATAACGTAAGTCATAAACACTAATAACGTAAGTCATAAACTAATAACGTAAGTCATAAACACTAATAACCTAAGTCATAAACACTAATAACGTAAGTCATGAACACTAATAACGTAAGTCATAAACACTAATAACGTAAGTCATAAACACTAATAACGTAAGTCATAAATACTAATAACGTAAGTCATGAACACTAATAATGTAAGTCATAAACACTAATAACGTAAGTCATAAATACTAATAACGTAAGTCATAAACACTAATAACGTAAGTCATAAACACTAATAACGTAAGTCATAAACTAATAACGTAAGTCATAAACACTAATAACGTAAGTCATAAACACTAATAACGTAAGTCATAAACACTAATAACGTAAGTCATAAACACTAATAACGTAAGTCATAAACACTAATAACGTAAGTCATAAACACTAATAACGTAAGTCATAAACTAATAACGTAAGTCATAAACACTAATAACGTAAGTCATAAACACTAATAACGTAAGTCATAAACACTAATAACGTAAGTCATAAACACTAATAACGTAAGTCATGAACACTAATAACGTAAGTCATAAACACTAATAACGTAAGTCATAAACACTAATAACGTAAGTCATAAATACTAATAACGTAAGTCATAAACACTAATAACGTAAGTCATAAACACTAATAACGTAAGTCATAAACACTAATAACGTAAGTCATAAACACTAATAACGTAAGTCATAAACACTAATAACGTAAGTCATAAACACTAATAACGTAAGTCATAAACACTAATAAGCTACATTAAATTCTAATAATCTTGGTAGAATTACCAACAATATATTAGGTAAAAGGACAAAAGTGCAACTAATGTAACATTTTATTGTGGCAACGTTTCGCTCTCCAGGAGCGTCAAAGCTCCTGGAGAGCGAAACGTTGCCACAATAAAATGTCACATTAGTTGCACTTGTGCCCTTTTGCCTAACATACATTAAATTGCTTTTGAATTCATGTCAGCATAAAAAAACTTTTTCCAATTTGTTACCAGATCATTAATTTGTGATTAGTTCATTACCAAAGTAACTTCTTAGCTACCAAAATTTTGGGGCTCCGTCCCTGTATATTATGCGCCTCTGTAATGTTTTCGCTGCCCCCGACAGGATGCGTTTGAAGTGTATGATAATAATTAAACTAAACTGATTTATTCTCCTAAAACAATAGTTTACAATAATAGTGGGCAGTGTAAGTTTCAATATGCCAATTTCTACATAGATCCGTATAGGCCTAATGCATATGTATTATATATATTTAGCCTAGGAAAACCCAATAAATTAAAACTGTGAAAGTGCATATTATCTAGATATATACACCGAGAGAAGTTTGTTTCGTAGTGTATATGTAGTATAGCGTATTCTGTTAAGTGCCTCATGTATAAGTACAGTAATTGTGAAGGTTCAGGTAGAGTACTGCAGCTAGACCTCTCAGGCTGAACATCAAAATGGTATACAATACCGACAGGTTGTTAGGTAAGACACATATGCAACAGTTAGACAACTTTATTCCGAAACGTTTCGCCTACACAGTAGGCTTCTTCAGTCGAATACAGAAAGTAGGCAGGAACAGTAGAGATGTGAAGACGATGTAATCAGTCCATCACCCTTAAAGTCGTAGAATTTGAGGTTGTCAGTCCCTCGGCCTGGAGAAGTTCAGTTCCATAGTCAGGAACTATCTGAAGATCAAGCGACAGTGCGGAGACTTAAATACTGTCGGAAGGAGAGGTGCAGTAGGTAGTAGTAGTAGTAGTAGTAGTAGTAGTAGTAGTGAGAGGCAACTGAGAGGTCATGTCCCTCTCAGATCCAACCCTTCTCACTTGAAAAGCTTGTCCAAGGTGTTTTCTGTACCAAGATGCCACGTGTTGCAGTGTCTGACAAGATGAACATCAAAATGGTATACAATACCGACAGGTTGTTAGGTAAGACACATATGCAACAGTTAGACAACTTTATTCCGAAACGTTTCGCCTACACAGTAGGCTTCTTCAGTCGAATACAGAAAGTAGGCAGGAACAGTAGAGATGTGAAGACGATGTAATCAGTCCATCACCCTTAAAGTCGTAGAATTTGAGGTTGTCAGTCCCTCGGCCTGGAGAAGTTCAGTTCCATAGTCAGGAACTATCTGAAGATCAAGCGACAGTGCGGAGACTTAAATACTGTCGGAAGGAGAGGTGCTGGGTAGTAGTAGTAGTAGTAGTAGTAGTAGTAGTAGTAGTAGTAGTGAGAGGCCACTGAGAGGTCATGTCCCTCTCAGATCCAACCCTTCTCACTTGAAAAGCTTGTCCAAGGTGTTTTCTGTACCAAGATGCCACGTGTTGCAGTGTCTGACAAGATGAACATCAAAATGGTATACAATACCGACAGGTTGTTAGGTAAGACACATATGCAACAGTTAGACAACTTTATTCCGAAACGTTTCGCCTACACAGTAGGCTTCTTCAGTCGAATACAGAAAGTAGGCAGGAACAGTAGAGATGTGAAGACGATGTAATCAGTCCATCACCCTTAAAGTCGTAGAATTTGAGGTTGTCAGTCCCTCGGCCTGGAGAAGTTCAGTTCCATAGTCAGGAACTATCTGAAGATCAAGCGACAGTGCGGAGACTTAAATACTGTCGGAAGGAGAGGTGCAGGGTAGTAGTAGTAGTAGTAGTAGTAGTAGTAGTAGTAGTGAGAGGCCACTGAGAGGTCATGTCCCTCTCAGATCCAACCCTTCTCACTTGAAAAGCTTGTCCAAGGTGTTTTCTGTACCAAGATGCCACGTGTTGCAGTGTCTGACAAGATGAACATCAAAATGGTTTACAATACCGACAGGTTGTTAGGTAAGACACATATTACTACTACTACTACAACTACTACTACCCTGCACCTCTCCTTCCGACAGTATTTAAGTCTCCGCACTGTCGCTTGATCTTCAGATAGTTCCTGACTATGGAACTGAACTTCTCCAGGCCGAGGGACTGACAACCTCAAATTCTACGACTTTAAGGGTGATGGACTGATTACATCGTCTTCACATCTCTACTGTTCCTGCCTACTTTCTGTATTCGACTGAAGAAGCCTACTGTGTAGGCGAAACGTTTCGGAATAAAGTTGTCTAACTGTTGCATATGTGTCTTACCTAACAACCTGTCGGTATTGTATACCATTTTGATTAGTATAGGGTCCCTGTTCAGACAAGATGGATCCTACACAGATAACAACAAAGAAATGAGTGAGATACTGAAATAGCAATACGTCTCTGTGTTTAGCGAGCCACTAATCAGTCTAAAGATGGACAATCCAAAAAAAAAAAATTTCATGAATGAGCCTTAACACCCTGTCAATGTGTGCCAGATTTCTAACATAACCCTAACTCCACTAGATATTGAGAAGACTGTTGATAACATGCCCATGTACTCAGCCCCAGGCCCAGACTCGTGGAACTCGGTGTTCATTAAGAACTGCAAGAAACCCCTCTCACGGGCCCTAAGTATGCTGTGGAGAAGGAGCGTAGACACAGGTGAGATTCCACAGTCACTAAAAACAACGGATATAGCCGCACTCCATAAAGGTGGCAGCAAAGCAGTAGCTAAGAACTATAGACCAATAGCTTTAACATCCCACATCATAAAAAAATTTGAAAGAGTTCTAAGAAGCAGGATAGCAAACCACTTGGATTCCCAGTAGTTGCACAATCCAGGGCAACATGGGTTCAGAGCAGGTCCCTCCTGCCTCTCGCAACTACTGGACCACTATGATATGGTCTTGGATGCACTCGAAAACAAACAGAATGCAGAAGTAGTATACACAGATTTTGCTAAAGCGTTTGACAAGAGCGATCATGGCGTAATAGCGCACAAAATGCGTGCTAAAGAAATAACTGGAAATGTGGGCAAATGGATCTTCAACTTTCTAATCAATCGAACACAGAGTTAAGTCGGAAGCTGCCGTAGTGAAGAACTCTGTTCCTCAAGGCACAGTACTCGCTCCTATCTTGTTCCTCATCTTCATATCAGACATAGACAGAGATGTAAACCACAGCACTGTATCATCCTTTGCAGACGATACTAGGATTTGCAAGAGTGTCATCCACTGAGGACACGGCAAAGCTCCAAGAAGATATAAACCAAGTTTTCCAATGGGCAACAGAGAACAATAAAATGTTCAATGAAGACTGGGAGTGGTAATGTCTGAGGATCTCACCTTGAAGGATCATAATAGTGCCACTATTACATCTGCTAGGAAACTGATATGATGGATAGTGGGAACATTCAAGACAAGAGACGCCAAGCCACTGATGATCCTTTTTAAATCACTTGTTCTCTCTAGGCTGGAATACTGCTGTACATTAACATCTCCATTCAAGGCAGGTGATAATTGCAGTAATGTACAACCCACCACAGAACTGCAGGAGGCCAAGAGAAGAATACGATGAGAGCAACAGAGCAATGATCGACACACTAGCCGAGGTGGCCAGGAGAGCACACATGGGGGGAGCAAAGTTACTAGTTATGGGTGATTTCAATCACAAGGAGATTGACTGGGAAAACCTGGAGCCCCATGGGGGTCCCGAAACATGGAGAGCCAAGATGATGGATGTGGTACTGGAGAACCTCATGCATCAACATGTTAGAGACACTACCAGAGAGAGAGGAGAGGACGAACCAGCAAGGTTGGACCTTGTATTCACCATGAGTAGTTCGGACATCGAGGGTATCATGTATGAAATGTCCATGGGAGCTAGTGATCATGTGGTTCTGTGCTTCGACTACATAGTTGAGCTCCAAGTGGAGAGAGTAGCAGGAATAGGCTGGGAAAAACCAAACTACAAAAGGGGGAACTACTCAGGCATGAGGAACTTCCTTCAAGACATTCAGTGGGAGAGGGAACTGACAGGAAAACCAGTACAAGAAATGATGGACTATGTAGCAACAAAATGCAAGGAGGCAGAGGAGAGGTTTGTTCCCAAGGGAAACAGAAATAATGGGAAGAACAGAACGAGTCCCTGGTTCACCCAAAGGTGTAGGGAGGCAAAAACTAGGTGTACTAGAGAATGGAAAAGGTACAGAAGACAGAGAACTCAGGAAAATAAAGAAATCAGCCGAAGAGCCAGAAACGAATATGCACAGATAAGAAGGGAGGCTCAGAGACAATATGAAAATGACATAGCATCAAAAGTAAAGACTGACCCGAAGCTGTTGTACAGCCACATCAGGAGGAAAACAACAGTCAAGGACCAGGTAATCAGACTGAGGAAGGGTGATGGGGAATTCACAAGAAACGACCGAGAGGTATGTCAGGAGCTCAACACAAGATTTAAAGAGGTATTTACAGTGGAAACCAGTAGGACTCCAAGAAATCAGAACAGGGGGGCACACCAGCAAGTGCTGGATGAGGTACATATAACCAAGGAGGAGGTGAAGAAGCTGCTATGCGAACTTGACACCTCAAAGGCGGTGGGACCAGACAACATCTCTCCATGGGTCCTTAAAGAGGGAGCAGAGATATTGTGTGAGCCATTAACAAAGATCTTCAACACATCATTTGAAACTGGGCAACTCCCTGAGGTATGGAAAATGGCAAATGTAGTCCCAATTTTTAAAAAGGGAGACAGACATGAGGCACTAAACTACAGACCTGTATCACTAACGTGTATAGTATGCAAGGTCATGGAGAAGATCATCAGGAGGAGAGTGGTGGGGCACCTGGAAAGAAACAAGTGTATAATTGACAACCAGCACGGTTTCAGGGAAGGAAAATCCTGTGTCACAAACCTACTAGAGTTTTATGACAAGGTGACAGAAGTAAGACAAGAGAGAGAGGGGTGGATCGACTGCGTATTTTTGGACTGCAAGAAGGCCTTCGACACAGTTCCTCACAAGAGGTTACTGCAAAAGCTAGAGGACCAGGCACACATAACAGGAAAGGCACTGCAATGGATCAGAGAATATCTGACAGGGAGGCAACAACGAGTCATGGTACGCGACGAGGTGTCAGAGTGGGCGCCTGTGACAAGCGGGGTTCCACAGGGGTCAGTCCTAGGACCTGTGCTGTTCTTGGTATACGTGAACGACATAACGGAAGGGATAGACTCAGAAGTGTCCTTGTTTGCAGATGATGTGAAGTTAATGAGAAGAATCAAATCGGACGAGGATCAGGCAGGACTACAAAGAGACCTGGACAGGCTACAAGCCTGGTCCAGCAACTGGCTCCTTGAATTTAACCCTGCCAAATGCAAAGTCATGAAGATTGGGGAAGGGCAAAGAAGACCGCAGACACAATATAGTTTAGATGGCCAAAGACTGCAAACCTCACTCAAGGAAAAAGATCTGGGGGTGAGTATAACACCGAGCATATCTCCTGAGGCGCACATCAATCAGATAACTGCTGCAGCATACGGGCGCCTGGCAAACCTACGGATAGCGTTCCGATACCTCAGTAAGGATTCGTTTAAGACTCTGTACACCATCTACGTCAGGCCCATACTGGAGTATGCAGCACCAGTTTGGAATCCACACCTAGTCAAGCACGTCAAGAAATTAGAGAAAGTGCAAAGGTTTGCAACAAGACTAGTCCCAGAGCTACGGGGATTGTCCTATGAAGAAAGGTTGAGGGAAATCGGCCTGACGACACTGGAGGACAGGAGGGTCAGGGGAGACATGATAACGACATATAAAATACTGCGCGGAATAGACGAGGTGGACAAAGACGGGATGTTCCAGAGATGGGACACAGACACAAGAGGTCACAATTGGAAGTTGAAGACTCAGATGAATCAAAGGGATGTTAGGAAGTATTTCTTCAGTCATAGAGTAGTCAGGCCATGGAATAGCCTAGAAAGTGATGTGGTGGAGGCAGGAACCATACATAGTTTTAAGGCGAGGTATGATAGAGCTCATGGGGCAGGGAGAGAGAGGACCTAGTAGCAATCAGCGAAGAGGCGGGGCCAGGAGCTGTGACTCGACCCCTGCAACCACAAATAGGTGAGTACACACACACACACACACACACACACACACACACACACACACACACACACACACACACACACACACACACACACACACACACACACACACACACACACACACACACACACACACACACACACACACACACACACACACACACACACACACACACACACCACACACACACACACACACACACACACACACACACACACACACACACACACACACACACACACACACACACACACACACACACACACACACACACACACACACACACACACACACTCACACACACACACACACACACACACACACACACACACACCCACACACACACACACACACACACACACACACACACACACACACACACACACACACACACACACACACACACACACACACACACACACACACACACACACACACATGCATATTCACACACACACACACCCACACACCCTCCACCACTTGACACAAACACGTGACACAAACAAGTACCCCCCCTCCCCTAACCACCTCTCCCCCTTCCCTAACCACCTCACCTTAGCCACCTACCCCTCCCCCAAACCACCTAACCCCTCCCCAAACCGTCTAACCCCCCCAACTACCTCCCTCCCTCCAATAACCATCCTCCCCCTCCCCCATAACCATCCATCCCCTCTCTCCCTCAAACCATCTAACCCCCTCCCCCAACTATCTCTACCCCTCCAATAACCATCCTCCCCCTCCCCCACAACCATCCATCCCCTCTCCTCCTAACCATCTATTCCCCTCCCCCTAACCACCCGTCCCCCTTCTGTGGAGCAACGGGGGAACCTAGAACCAGGATGAGGACAAGGGGCTCCAAGGACGAATCTGGGAGGGAGGAATGGAGGGTAGAGCTCAAAAAAAGGGAGGAAGACTGGGGAAGGAGACTAGATGAGCTGGAAAGGAAGATGGAAGAGAGGTTAGCAGCAGAATGCAGAAGGTGGAAGCAACAGGCCACAGCAGCAGAAATCAAGATAGAGAGATTAGAAGAGGAGCTGAGACATCTGAAACAGCACAGAGACAAAGATATTACAGAAGTAGCATCGGCAATGGCTACATCAAACACAGACAACAGGTCTGAAGGAAGCATGGAAACTAAACTGTATGCAGAGGTCCTGTCAAACCCACATGGGGCCAAAACAAAGACAGGGAGCACACTAGGACAGAATGAGAGGTTGGAAGACATTGAAGGAACTAGGACATGTGCAAGGACCTTACCAGATACCTGTGGGGGCCAGGAACAGGTGAGCAGGAAGGACAAACCAAGAAGCATAGGGGCCATAACTAGGGAAGGGACTGAAGGAAGGAACACTCCACGGGAAGGAACTAAAACACATCAGAGGATGCAATGGGAGTCACAGTGGGAGGTGGAAAGGGAGAGATCCGTGTTTGTCTATGGGCTAGACGAAGCTAAAGGGGAAACTTATGATGAAAGAAAGCAGGAGGAGAAAAAAGCGATTGAAGATATCATGAAGGTGATAGGCGAGGGGGACATGACCCAGGTGGCAAATTTTCGGAGAATTGGGTGGTTCACAAAGAAAAGGAATCGGCCTCTCAAAGTAATTTTCAAGGCAGAATCAACCCGAACCATGATCCTGCAGGAGAAAGCACGGCTGAGAGGCAAGCAGGAGTTCCGGAGTGTGTACCTCGATCGAGACAGAACACAGGACGAAAGGAAGACAATGAAAGAGAGAGTTCAAAAACGAAAGGAGAAATGGGAGGAAATGAAAAAGGAGAGCAGAATAACCCAGGATCAAATGGAAGGACAAGCGCACCCCCCAGAAACACCTGCAGAAGGACTCCAGCCACGACACCCCCAAGGCAACTGAACAATCCAAACCAACCATCACACACCGATCCCTCTGTTTCCACCCCCCGCACCACAGTTACAGTATTAGAACAGAAGTTGAAGGTTTGGTACACAAATGCAGATGGATTAACGAATAAACATGAGGAATGGCTAGAAAGAATCAATGAGAAGTCCCCAGACATCATAGCAGTTACAGAAACAAAACTCACGGAGACAATAACAGATGCAATCTTCCCACCAGGATACCAGATCATGAGGAAAGATAGAAGGGGCAGGGGGGGAGGTGGGGTTGCTCTGCTCGTAAAAAACAGATGGAAATTCGAGAAAATGGAAGGCATAGATGAGACGGGAGAAAGAGACTACATAGCAGGTACACTTCAGTCTGGGGAACACAAAGTGGTCATTGCAGTGATGTATAATCCACCACAGAACTGCAGGAGGCCAAGAGAGGAATATGAAGAGAGCAACAGAGCAATGGTGGACACACTTGCTGAGGTGGCAAGAAGAGCTCACTCCAGCAGAGCAAAGTTGCTGGTTATGGGGGATTTAAACCACAGGGAGATTGACTGGGAAAACCTGGAGCCACATGGGGGTCCCGAAACATGGAGAGCCAGGATGTTGGACGTGGTGCTGGAAAACCTCATGCACCAACATGTTAAGGACACTACCAGAGTGAGAGGGGAGGATGAACCAGCAAGATTGGACCTTGTGTTCACCCTGGGCAGCTCAGACATTGAGGACATCAAGTATGAGAGTCCCCTAGGAGCTAGCGACCACGTGGTTCTGTGCTTTGAATACATAGTAGAGCTGCACGTTGAGAGAATAACAGGAGTTGAATGGGAAAAGCCTGACTATAAAAGAGGGGACTACATAGGGTTGAAGAACTTCCTGCGGGAGGTCCAGTGGGACAGAGAACTGGCAGGAAAGCCAGTAAATGAAATGATGGAATATGTAACAACAAAATGCAAGGAGGCAGTGGAAAGGTTTATTCCCAAGGGCAACAGTAACAACGGGAAGACCAGAACGAGCCCCTGGTTTACCCGACGGTGTAAGGAGGCAAAAACAAAGTGCAATAGAGAATGGAAAAAGTACAGAAGGCAGAGAACACACGAAAATAGGGAGATCAGTCGCAGAGCCAGGAATGAGTACGCACAGGTAAGGAGGGAGGCCCAGCGACAGTATGAAAATGACATAGCATCGAGAATCAAGACTGACCCGAAACTGTTGTATAGCCACATCAGGAGGAAGACAACAGTCAAAGACCAGGTGATCAGATTAAGGACAGAAGGTGGAGAACTCACAAGAAATGATCAGGAGGTATGTGAGGAGCTGAACAGGAGATTTAAGGAAGTTTTTACAGTAGAGACAGGAAGGGCTGTGGGAAGACAGCACAGAAGGGAACATCAAGAGGGAATATACCAACAAGTGTTGGATGACATACGAACAACTGAGGAGGAGGTGAAGAAGCTCTTAAGTGACCTTGACACCTCAAAGGCGATGGGACCGGACAACATCTCCCCATGGGTCCTTAGAGAAGGAGCAGAGATGCTGTGCGTGCCTCTAACCACAATCTTCAACACATCCCTTGAAACTGGGCAACTACCTGAGAAATGGAAGACAGCTAATGTAGTCCCCATATTTAAGAAAGGAAACAGAAACGAGGCACTAAACTACAGACCTGTGTCTCTGACATGTATTGTGTGCAAAGTCATGGAGAAGATTATCAGGAGGAGAGTGGTCGAACACCTGGAAAGGAACAAGATTATAAATGAAAACCAGCATGGGTTCATGAGAAGGCAAATCTTGTATCACAAACCTCCTGGAGTTTTATGACAAGGTAACAGAAGTAAGACACGAGAGAGAGGGGTGGGTAGATTGCGTTTTCCTAGACTGCAGGAAGGCCTTTGACACAGTTCCCCACAAGAGATTAGTGCAGAAGCTGGAGGATCAGGCGCATGTAAAAGGGAGGGCACTGCAATGGATAAGGGAATACCTGACAGGGAGGCAGCAACGAGTCATGGTACGTGAAGAGGTATCACAGTGGGCGCCTGTTACGAGCGGGGTCCCACAGGGGTCAGTTCTAGGACCAGTGCTATTTTTGATATATGTGAACGACATGATGGAAGGAATAGACTCTGAAGTGTCCCTGTTCGCAGATGACGTGAAGTTGATGAGAAGAATTAAATCGGACGAGGATGAGGCAGGACTGCAAAGAGACCTGGACAGGCTGGACATGTGGTCCAGTAACTGGCTTCTCGAATTCAATCCAGCCAAATGCAAAGTCATGAAGATCAGGGAGGGGCAAAGAAGACCGCGGACAGAGTATAGGGTAGGTGGACAAAGACTACAGACCTCACTCAGGGAGAAAGACCTTGGGGTGACCATAACACCGAGCACATCACCGGAGGCACACATCAACCAAATAACCGCTGTAGCATACGGGCGCCTGGCAAACCTGAGAATAGCGTTCTGATACCTTAATAAGAAATCGTTCAAGACACTGTACACTGTGTATGTTAGGCCCATACTGGAGTATGCAGCACCAGTCTGGAACCCACACCTGGTCAAGCACGTCAAGAAGTTAGAGAAAGTACAAAGGTTTGCAACAAGGCTAGTCCCAGAGCTCAAGGGAATGTCGTACGAGGAAAGGTTAAGGGAAATCAGACTGACGACACTGGAGGACAGAAGGGTCAGGGGAGACATGATAACGACATACAAGATACTACGGGGAATAGACAAGGTGGACAGAGATAGGATGTTCCAGAGAGGGGACACAGGGACAAGGGGTCACAACTGGAAGCTGAAGACTCAGACGAGTCACAGGGACGTTAGGAAGTATTTCTTCAGTCATAGAGTTGTCAGCAAGTGGAATAGCCTAGCAAGTGAAGTAGTGGAGGCAGGAACCATACATAGTTTTAAGAAGAGGTATGACAAAGCTCAGGAAGCAGAGAGAGAGAGGACCTAGTAGCGATCAGTGAAGAGGCGGGGCCAGGAGCTGAGTCTCGACCCCTGCAACCACAATTAGGTGAGTACAATTAGGTGAGTACACACACAAACACCGCACGCTAAAATAGCACCCACATATACGTATATATACTCAATAAGATCACAGTAAACAGGTGATATCACATATGCAAAACCACCACTGTAAAAAAAATAGTGAAATTCTAATCGCTGTCGTGACCTCTCACATTATCAAGGAACTATAAAAAAACAAAACATCAACAGGAAGGATATAAAGGGGCAAGACTACGCCTCACATTTGTGTCACAACAAGACTACACCTCACAGTCGCGTGACAACCCCCGACTCTATGAAACACGTAATACTCTACCCAAGCATTAAGATTTTTTACTTATCTAATGTATCATTAAATTGATCCCAAATCTTATTAATTATAAATGATCCCAATTTAAATAAACCAAAAGAAATATTCGTATCATTTTCAAAACTGCTTTTGAAAATCAATTGGACAGTTAAAATTACTCACACGAATATTCCCTATTGGCCTCAGAGATTCTTTAAGTCTTATGATACACTTGTTAATAATAAAAAATTGCAACTTACTAAAGTAGATAAAATAAATGCTATAGTAATTTTGAAAGGAAATGATTAGCAAGAAAAAATGAATAATCTCCTAGATGATACTGAAACTTATTCTAAACTTAGAAAGAATCCCTTAGAAACTGTTAACAGCAATTTCAATGAAACATCTATTAAAAGGCAAAAACGAATTAATTAAAAATTTTTACTAACCCTAATCCATCTTTACCCTATATTATTTTATTTTATATTTCTAACACATCGGCCATTTCCCACCGAGGCAGGGTGGCCTGAAAAAGAAAAAGTTTCATCATCATTCACTCCATCACTGTCTTGCCAGAGGCGTGCTTACACTACAG
This sequence comes from Cherax quadricarinatus, assembly GCF_038502225.1. NCBI lineage: Eukaryota > Metazoa > Arthropoda > Malacostraca > Decapoda > Parastacidae > Cherax > Cherax quadricarinatus. Next base: position 28,100 of record NW_027196819.1, read on the forward strand.
TTATAAAACTGCAACATTAACACCCCTCCTTCAGAGTGCCAGCACTGTACTTCCCATCTCCAGGACTCAAGTCCAGCCTGCCGGTTTCTCTGAATCTCTTCATGAATGTTACTTTGCTCACACTCAAACATCACGTCAAGTTCTAAAAACCATTTGTCTCCGTTCACTCCTATCAAATACGCTCACGCTTGCTTGCTGGAAGTCCAAGCCTCTCGCACACAAAACCTTTAACCCCTCCCTCTAACCTTTCCTAGGCCGACCCCTACCTCTGGTTCCCTCCGCTACAGATTTACACACTCTCAAAGTCCTTCTATTTTGTTCCATTCTCTCTACATGTTCGAACCACCTCAATAACCTCTCCTCAGCCCTCTGGATAAGAGTTTTGCTAATCCTGCACCTCCTCCTAATTTCCTTCTTACTGCAACATTAACCACCCATGCTTCACACCCATATAAGAGTGTTGTTATAACTATACTCTCATACATTCCCCTCTTTGTCTCCACAGACTCATAAGTACACCACTCATCATTTTCCCCTCATCAATTCTATGATTCACCTCATCCTTCATAGACCCATCTGCTGACACATACACTCCTAAATATCTGAATACATTCACCTCATCCATACTCTCTCCCTTCAATCTGATATCCAGTCTTTCGTCACCTAATTTTCTTTGTCATTCTCATCACCTTACTGTTTCCTGTATCCACTTTTCATTTTCTTGTTTTACATGCTATACCAAACTCATCCACCAACCTCCGCAACTTCTCTTCAGAGTCTCCCAAAAGCACAGTGGCATCAGCAAAGAGCAACTGTGACAACTCCCACTTTGTGTTGTGCATTCATTTATATATATATATATATATATATATATATATATATATATATATATATATATATATATATATATATATATATATATATATATATATATATATATATATATATATATATATATATATATATATATATAAAGGGAAGGGGGACAAAAAAGATAGTAAAAATTATAGAGGAATAAGTTTACTGAGTATAACAGGAAAAGTGTATGGTAGGGTTATTATTAAAAGAATTAGAGGTAAGACAGAATGTAGGATTGCAGATGAGCAAGGAGGTTTTAGAGTGGGTAGGGGATGTGTAGATCAAGTGTTGACATTGAAGCATATATGTGAACAGTATTTAGATAAGGGTAGGGAAGTTTTTATTGCATTTATGGATTTAGAAAAGGCATATGATAGAGTGGATAGGGGAGCAATGTGGCAGATGTTGCAAGTTTATGGAATAGGTGGTAAGTTACTAAATGCTGTAAAGAGTTTTTATGAGGATAGTGAGGCTCAGGTTAGTGTGTGTAGAGGAGAGGGAGACTACTTCCCGGTAAAAGTAGGTCTTACACAGGGATGTGTAATGTCACCATGGTTGTTTAATATATTTAGAGATAAGGTTGTAAAAGAAGTAAATGCTAGGGTGTTCGGGAGTGGGGTGGGATTAAATTATGGGGAATCAAATACAAAATGGGAGTTGACACAGTTACTTTTTTGCTGATGATACTGTGCTTATGGGAGATTCTAAAGAAAAATTGCAAAGGTTAGTGGACGTCTTTGGGAGGATATGCAATGGTAGAAAGTTGAAAGTGAATATAGATAAGAATAAGGTGATGAGGGTATCAAACGATTTAGATAAAGAAAAATTGGATATCATACTGGAGAGAGGGAGTATTTGAAGTAAATGTTTTCAAATATTTGGGAGTTGACTTGTCAGCGGATGGGTTTGTGAAGGATGAGGTTAAAAATGGAAATGATGAAGGAAAAAAGGTGAGTGCTGCTTTGAGGTATCTGTAGAGACAAAAAACGTTATCCATGGAGGCAAAGAAGGGAATGTACGAAAGGGCGGCTGGAGGCAGTGGAGATGTTTTGTCTAAGCTCTAAGGGCAATGTGTGGTGTAAATATTACGCAGAGAATTCGGAGTGTGGAAATTAGGAGAAGGTGTGGAGTTAATAAAAGTGTTAGTCAGAGGGCTGAAGAGGGGTTGTTGAGGTGGTTTGGTCATTTAGAGATAATGGACCAAAGTGAAATTACTTGGGGAGCATATAAATCTGTAGGGAAAGGAAGGCGGGGTAGGGGTCTACCTCGAAGAGGTTGGAGGGAGGCGGTAAAGGAGGTTTTGTTGGCAAGGGGCTTGGATTTCCAGCACCCATGTATGAGCATGTTAGATAGGAGTGAATGGAGACGAATGGTTTTTAGGACCTGACGAGCTGTTGGAGTGTGAGCAGGGTAATATTTTGTGAAGGGACTCAGGGAAACCGGTTAACCAGACTTGAGTCCTGGAAATGGGAAGTAAAATACCTGCACTTTAAAGGATGGGTTGGTATATTGACAGTTTGGAGGGACTTCTGAACTGTCGTATCTGAGCTCCTCTGCAAAGACAGTGGTTATGTATGAGTGTTGAATGATGACAGTATTTTCTTTTTGCGGATTTTCTTTCTTTTTGAGTCACTCTGCCTAGATGGGAGACGACCGACTTGTTGAAAAAAAATATTTTAGTGTGTGTGTGTGTGTGTTATTTCATGTCTATGTATATACGTGTGTATATGTTTTACAAACTGGAATAACGATCTTACTGTTGTTTTAGGCTACCATAACTGGAAGTACAAATACGCTTACCTTTGTTGTTTTTTATTATATTTCCAAACGCTACCTGTAATCAATTGGCTGAAAAACTGATTTTCATAGTTTAGAAGAACAATATGTGTTTCCCTGTGGAAATGACGTCGTAATATTTTTTAGATTTATCTCTAGTTATCAAGTGTTGTTGAAGACTTGTAATAATTCGCTTCTGATCTTTGTTATGTCATAAGCGCGCTAGATCGTCCACGACATCATCACACAGCGAATAAGAACATGCAAATTATATAGCATTTCAGCAAGATTTTTCTTCTATGCTCATAAGGTGTTTCCCAACATTCTCTCTCAAATATTTGTCAAACAATATGTTAAAGCTACTTGATAGATTGATCCATTTTTCTTGAAGTTCTTAAAATTCGTGAAATCACTTCATAATAAAAAAAAGAGATACATATTACATGGAGAGTGGTCATAGCAGCAAGTAAGACTGTTCAGAGATAATTTACTCAGAAGTCTATTATTGAGTCTAATAAACTTAATTCCATTAGCCCCACTAAACGTAGCGCCACTAAACGTAGCCCCACTAAACCCCACTAAACGTAGCGCCACTAAACACTTGTTCTGAATGTTGTGTCATCATACCCAAGATGAATGTTAATGTTTTGAGAAAACAACTTTAACAAAAAATAAATAAAAAAAAGAATTGGCCTATATAAAATTTTAGTCGCGACTAAAATATTGTCAATTAATTCAGTTATGTAGCTAACTTAATATATACCATGAAACTTTCCTTCGCTACATTTAAACTACATTATATATCCTACTACACCAAGTTATATATTACTTCGCAATTTATTAACTTATATAAAAGATGTAATACTGTCCAGTTGTTCTGGACAAATAAACTGACAACCTAATTCACGTAAGCAGTCAACACATCAGATTTATTATAATTTGGACGTGAAGCGCTAAACCCATGGGAGTCATGCAGCTCCACACGGTGTGAAGGTAAAGTTCACTGTCTATTTAGCACTTTACCGTGACACTCAGTTCCTATTTATATTTAACTTGAGGGGAAACTTCTGATGAAATATCGGTATTTAGTGAACTATTATTATGCCACGAGAATAGGAAGAAAATCAGAAGACAGGTTAAGAGAGAGGAGGAAAAAATAAAAAGACTGGACAAGTGATGAAAATAGCCTATCTTGCTTATATTAGATGATTGGTTGATTAAGCTGCGCCACTACTTGCTCTTGTGTCTGACTGGAAGCTTGATGGAGAGCTGGAAAAGCTGCAGAACGAAGCAATGAGGATCATTCTAGGACGCTCTCGTACTGCCAAAATTTTAAATATCCGGAAAGAACTTGATATTCCAAGAATCAAAGATCGTGTTACTGAAAGAAATATCCTAACTGGCGTTAATATGTTCAGGCAGCCTATTCAAACCCCTGGACAGAAGCCCTCCAAACTTTCCTCAGCACTCGTGAACATCCCACCAGATGGATCGAACAAATTGGAACCTACCTACGCATGAACCAGATACATGATCTATGTCAAGTAAGGCAACAGCGGCACTTCTCCGCTCCATGTGATATTACCCCATTCCAAGCTACCATCCCTCCATTTCCCCCCAAAATACTTCTTCAATCACAACCAAAGATTCGCCTTGAAGCCAAACATAATGCCTTCAGCTGTAATGATAGCTTAGTCACACAGCACACTCTTACACAACTGATAGTGCTGCTGTTGTTATACAGTGATGGATCTCATAAAGAAATTGAAACGCTCATCAATAACTCGTCCTCTACCCTTCAAACAGAACTGTTTGCCATACTCCTTGCACTCAAATGCGTCCACACTTTAATTGTAACTGATTCTTTGTCATCTATAAATGCTCTCAACTCGTTAAGTATACATTGTGGCATGCTTGTGTCAGAAGCCAGATACAGGTATGGTAAGATTGTGGACAGTGGAGTCAGTGTGCACATGCTGTGGATTCCATCTCACATTGGTCTTCAGATGCATGGTAGAACTGATGAATTGGCTAAGCTGTATGCATTCAAAGAGGGAGTAGATTACAATCTTGGGTTGTCAGTTAGCAGTTTGAGAACAATAATACGAAAAGAACTTCCTTTGAACTTTATTGGCTTAAGACTTGGTGAGACTGACACAAGTCAGTCCATCTACCATCATTCCATCATGCAGGAGGAGCCACATGTCTATGGTGCATCCAACAAGACAAGCAAACTCTTGGATGGCACTACCGCCCGGCTCCGGCTGGATTACAAGTATCTTTGGCAGGATAATTAAATCACCACCACCGATGTAGAAAAACGAAATATCTCGCCCTGCGTCATTATGTACTGGAGTGTGATAAAATTAATGAATTCAGAGACAACTCACTCAGAAATGTTGAAGATATGTCAAATTATTTTATCCACAGTGTATATTACAGACCATTCGGGAAAAATACCCTGACTTTGCACCCTGTAAATAGAGCATTACCACGTGTGTGTGTGTGTGTGTGTGTGTGTGTGTGTGTGTGTGTGTGTGTGTGTGTGTGTGTGTGTGTGTGTGTGTGTGTGTGTGTGTGTGTGTGTGTGTGTGTGTGTGTGTGTGTGTGTGTGTGTGTGTGTGTGTGTGTGGTTGTTTGCGTATGTATTTGTGTACTCATACATGCGTGAGTGTGTGTGCTCATGTGTGTATTTATGCTCGTGTGTCTGTGTGTGTGTGTGTGTGTGGACTCACCTATTTGTGTGTGTGTGTGTGTTTGTGAGTGTGTGTGTGTGTGTGCGGACTCACCTATTTGTGTGAGTGTGTGTGTGTGTGTACTCACATATTTGTACTCACCTATTTGTGGTTGCAGGGGTTAAGTCATAGCTCCTGGCCCCGCCTCTTCGCTGATTGCTACTAGGTCCTCTCTCTCCCTGCCCCATGAGCTCTATCATACCTCACCTTAAAACTATGTATGGTTCCTGCCTCCACTACATCACTTTCTAGGCTATTCCACGGCCTGACTACTCTATGACTGAAGAAATACTTCCTAACATCCCTTTGATTCATCTGAGTCTTCAACTTCCAATTGTGACCTCTTGTGTCTGTGTCCCATCTCTGGAACATCCCGTCTTTGTCCACCTTGTCTATTCCGCGCAGTATTTTATATGTCGTTATCATGTCTCCCCTGACCCTCCTGTCCTCCAGTGTCGTCAGGCCGATTTCCCTCAACCTTTCTTCGTAGGACAATCCCCGTAGCTCTGGGACTAGTCTTGTTGCAAACCTTTGCACTTTCTCTAATTTCTTGACGTGCTTGACTAGGTGTGGATTCCAAACTGGTGCTGCATACTCCAGTATGGGCCTGACGTAGATGGTATACAGAGTCTTAAACGAATCCTTACTGAGGTGTCGGAACGCTATCCGTAGGTTTGCGAGGCGCCCGTATGCTGCAGCAGTTATCTGATTGATGTGCGCCTCAGGAGATATGCTCGGTGTTATACTCACCCCCAGATCTTTTTCCTTGAGTGAGGTTTGCAGTCTTTGGCCATCTAAACTATATTGTGTCTGCGGTCTTCTTTGCCCTTCCCCAATCTTCATGACTTTGCATTTGGCAGGGTTAAATTCAAGGAGCCAGTTGCTGGACCAGGCTTGTAGCCTGTCCAGGTCTCTTTGTAGTCCTGCCTGATCCTTATCCGATTTGATTCTTCTCATTAACTTCGCATCATCTACAAACAAGGACACTTCTGAGTCTATCCCTTCCGTTATGTCGTTCACATATACCAAGAACAGCACAGGTCCTAGGACTGACCCCTGTGGAACCCCGCTTGTCACAGGCGCCCACTCTGACACCTCGTCGCGTACCATGACTCGTTGTTGCCTCCCTGTCAGATATTCTCTGATCCATTGCAGTGCCTTTCCTGTGATCCTCTAGCTTTTGCAGTAACCTCTTGTGAGGAACTGTGTCGAATGCCTTCTTGCAGTCCAAAAATATGCAGTCGATCCACCCCTCTCTCTCTTGTCTTACTTCTGTCACCTTGTCATAAAACTCTAGTAGGTTTGTGACACAGGATTTTCCTTCCCTGAAACCGTGCTGGTTGTCAATTATTCACTTGTTTCTTTCCAGGTGCCCCACCACTCTCCTCCTGATGATCTTCTCCATGACCTTGCATACTATACACGTTAGTGATACAGGTCTGTAGTTTAGTGCCTCATGTCTGTCTCCCTTTTTAAAAATTGGGACTACATTTGCCATTTTCCATACCTCAGGGAGTTGCCCAGTTTCAAATGATGTGTTGAAGATCTTTGTTAATGGCTCACACAATATCTCTGCTCCCTCTTTAAGGACCCATGGGGAGATGTTGTCTGGTCCCACCGCCTTTGAGGTGTCAAGTTCGCATAGCAGCTTCTTCACCTCCTCCTTGGTTATATGTACCTCATCCAGCACTTGCTGGTGTGCCCCGCTGTTCTGATTTCTTGGAGTCCTACTGGTTTCCACTGAAAATACCTCTTTAAATCTTGTGTTGAGCTCCTGACATACCTCTCGGTCGTTTCTTGTGAAATCCCCATCACCCTTCCTCAGTCTGATTACCTGGTCCTTGACTGTTGTTTTCCTCCTGATGTGGCTGTACAACAGCTTCGGGTCAGTCTTTACTTTTAATGCTATGTCATTTTCATATTGTCTCTGAGCCTCCCTTCTTATCTGTGCATATTCGTTTCTGGCTCTTCGGCTGATTTCTTTATTTTCCTGAGTTCTCTGTCTTCTGTACCTTTTCCATTCTCTAGTACACCTAGTTTTTGCCTCCCTACACCTTTGGGTGAACCAAGGACTCGTTCTGTTCTTCCCATTATTTCTGTTTCCCTTGGGAACAAACCTCTCCTCTGCCTCCTTGCATTTTGTTGCTACATAGTCCATCATTTCTTGTACTGGTTTTCCTGTCAGTTCCCTCTCCCACTGAATGTCTTGAAGGAAGTTCCTCATGCCTGAGTAGTTCCCCCTTTTGTAGTTTAGTTTTTTCCAGCCTATTCCTGCTACTCTCTCCACTTGGAGCTCAACTATGTAGTCGAAGCACAGAACCACATGATCACTAGCTCCCAGGGGCCTTTCATACATGATACCATCGATGTCCGAACTACTCATGGTGAATACAAGGTCCAGTCTTGCTGGTTCATCCTCTCCTCTCTCTCTGGTAGTGTCTCTAACATGTTGATGCATGAGGTTTTCCAGTACCACATCCATCATCTTGGCTCTCCATGTTTCGGGACCCCCATGGGGCTCCAGGTTTTCCCAGTCAATCTCCTTGTGATTGAAATCACCCATAACTAGTAACTTTGCTCCCCCCATGTGTGCTCTCCTGGCCACCTCGGCTAGTGCGTCGATCATTGCTTTGTTGCTCTCATCGTATTCTTCTCTTGTCCTCCTGCAGTGTGTGTGTGTGTGTGTGTGTGTGTGTGTGTGTGTGTGACCCAACAATTTGCACTGATAACTCATTACAGATGTGACCGGGTGTGGATGTGTATATTGCTCATTACTTTATAGTTTGTTCATGATTGTAACCACGTATAAACATAAGTAAGTAAATTTACTTACATGATTCATTACTTTTGTAACTTGTGACTTCATTATCTGTCAGAACTTTGGGGCCCAGTTCCTGGACTCATTATGTACCTCTGTCTGTAAATTCCTTTGTAACTTGTCATGATTGTGACCAGATCTACCTGGAGTTCATTACCTTTGTAACTTTTTCATTTATCAAAACTTTGGGGCCCAGTCCCTGCACCCATTATGTAACTCTGTAATCTATTGACTACCACGCACAGGTGGGTATGGAGTAGTGAAATGCGGCGGGTGGTATGCGTAGAATTTGTCGGTGCTTTCTACTTAAATTTACATTCTTGATAGTCATACTGTTTTCTAGCGTGTTTACATGTCCGTTTCTAAACGATCGCAAACAATACATGGAATTATATATTCGTTATTTACCGTTTAACCTAGATTGTTTCCTAATTAAATCTCAGTTAAGCTCAAATAACGAGATTAAATAATGTGAAGAGGAACAAGCAGCAGTAGTGCGACGAACTGCAGGTAGGTGTTTTATCTTCAGACTAACAGTATCTGTATTCTTTCTACCAAGAAACTGTTCTAATTGCGTATCTATGTCTCTACCTGTATATTTACATGCATACATATTACTAGTTATATTTACATTTGTAAGTATAAAATTGTATATATTTTGACAAATCTTATGAGAACCATCTCCGACTATGAAGCAAAACTCACACCCTGGTACATGTGCGTGTGATTTTTGCCCCATAAAAGTTCTCGGATGAAACGTGTTGGTGCAAGTGGTTCCTTCTTCTTCTTCTTCTTACGACCAGAGCTTTGGTAAGATGGGTAAGGAAGAAGGATGGGTAAGGATAGAAATCTTGGAAAAGGTTGGGAGGGGGGAGAGAGGTAGGATATAAAAGGTAAGTGGCCCAACCACTTTGGTGTAATTTAAAAGGTGTATGTGGAATAATAAAATATTCTTGAAGGGGTATAATACTAACCCATCAGAGTCACATAGATATGACAGATATATAAGTACATGACTCTGAATTGGTAGTAAATATACAAGTTGCAATTGCTTTTTTTTTTTATTTATTTTTTTTTTTTTTTTTTTTTTTGTGATTGCACAACGGATATTTTAACGACAATGAAGGCAATAATTTTCTGGCCAGTACATAAAGAATTACTTGACACATCAGCTTCTTACAAGGTGGTGTCCCGCCATAGTAAGTGTAGCATTATTTTAACAGTAGAATATTATACAAGATGTCTCCCTAATTGGGGGCGATGATTTTCTTAGTAAACATAGAAGGGTTCTGGTGTTACCCAATCATCTTCATTTGCAGGGAGGTTGCTCAATATCATTGGTCGATGGTAATCGTCTTTATGGATAAAACGACGGACCCTCTGTGGGAGAGTCATTCTTTGAGTCCTGTGAGGAGGAGTGTTGATGATATGATCTGTGGTATTTTCAACTTGGAGAGGATGTTCTCTATCTGGCATGTAGAGTTCTTGCATTGCATAGAGTTGTTTCTTCTTCAGGGTGTCAAGGCGTACATTTAAGGCAGTTATATCTTGTTGTACATGTAAATCTGCCATTTTAACTCTGTCTCTCCTCCTGGTGCCCGTAATGAAGCGGAGAGCTCTATTCTGGACCCGTTGCAACCGTAGCATGTTGGTCTTTGTTGTTAATGACATTGGGACACATGGGTATTCAAGTATAGGTCTTATTATTTTATACAGATGTTTTTTGACATGTGGAGGGGCTTGATTAAATCTAAAGAGACTGTTAAGACCGGCTTTGGCTATGTTGATCTTTTTATTTACATGAGATGTTGAGTGGAGCAGCCTGTCTATTTCATATCCCAAGATCTTGTTAGGGTTTCTAATGGCTACTGGTGTACCTCTGATGGAGATACCCCCTTTATCTTCGATGGTTGATGCAAAATATCCTATCGTGCTAACAAGGACTTTGTCAGGGTTAGTCGTAATTCTCCATTTCTTTTCCCAATTAGATGTTCGACGAAGTTCAATATTAATTTTTTCTATGACTCTCATACTTGTATTTTCCTGTTACCGGAGTTGATGAGACGACATGGATAACATCATCTGCAAATTGCGTTATAATTGTATAATTAAACTCTGGTTGAGGAAGGTTATTCACATAAATGTTGAATAGAATTGGACTAAGACAAGAACCTTGTGGGACACCAGCTGTTGGTATAAAAGGCTCTGTCGACCTGCTGTGAAAGGTGGGAATGATCTTTCTTTGAGTTAAGAAGTTATATATTAATCTGAGAAAGGTCCAGTTATGGTCTGGTAGATCAATAAGTTTGTATATAAGACCATCATGCCATAAGCTATCAAAAGCTTTATGAACATCTCTGGAGGTAATTAGGGCAAGATTGCCCTGATGTTTTAGACTTGCTACAATATCGAAAATAATATTTATTGCATGATTGGTACCTCTGTGTGTTCTAAAGCCAAATTGTTTTTCAGTAAAAAGGTGATTAAACTCCATATAGTAGTTCAATCTGTTGGAAATGATCTTCTCAAGAACTTTTCCAGTGACTTCAAGTAAAGATATAGGTCTATAGTTCCCAGGTTGGTGGATGTCTTTATTGGGCTTAGCAAGAAAGATCATCCTAGCAGTCTTAAAAACCACTGGAAAATGTCCTGAGGTCAAGATGGCATTAAAGATATTAACCAAAGACTGTTTACAATTTCTGGGTAGGAACTTTGTTTCATTGTTATTCCAGAGAGACCAGGGGCTCTATTTCGCATTCTTCCAATAACCTGACTCATCTCGAGTAATGTAATAGGTCTAGTAAGCGGGTGGGCATCTTCAAGAGTTGATGCATCGATGGAAGGTAGTGGTTGTAGATCATCTAAGTTCTCATCTCTCCATTCATTTACCAACTGATAGTGATTATTGTTAAATCGACGACTGTTATTGTGGAAGATATTTTTCTCCCATACATCACCCATCAAATTAGCCTGATCCTGTGGATCATCAAGTTTAATCTCAACATCTTCATCATCCTCATCAGTGAAGGTATGAATTAGGTAGTCAGGAGCCTTGCGCTTTGTCCCTAAAAGTTGTCGGATCGTACTCCAAAATTTTGCTGGTTCACGTTTATACTGATTAGCTTGGAGAACTAGCAATTTCCATAAGTCCCGTTTGTGATGACTAATCATGTTAATTAATTCTTGCCTCAATCTGTGCAATGTAGCTACTGGTGGTTGCCGCGTTTGAAGATGCCTTCGGCATTCTATTTGATAATTTCTCAAAGCGTCTCTAATTTCCCTCGTTGGTTTATATTGTTGGTAGATCTTTGTGGAAGCTAATTGACAGGTTGCATTAGTAGCATCAATTATTCGATTGTGAAGGGACCTGATCGCGTCGTCAATTGCAGTGGAAGGTAGCTTTTCCAACAACACAATTTCCTCGTCACCCAGAAATGTCCTGAAGGGGTCAAATCCTAGGGTGTTGAGATTGGGTTTAGGAGGTACAGGTATTCTAAATGGAGAAGTCTGTAGTTGTATTAAAACAGGGATATGGTCAGATCCTACGTTTCCACAAGGAGAGATACGACAGTGTAAGAGGTCACAGTCTCTGTTTGTCAGGACTATATCTGGTGTCCCTGGATGAGGACCAATATACGATTTAAAGAATGGGCCTTGAAATGACAAGTTTCTGGCTGTCATAATATTAAATAGTTGTTTTCCTTTCAAGTCGCCCAGTGGATTACCAACTCCACAGTTAAAGAGGGCAGGGTGATGAGCATTAAAATCTCCCGCTAGAATTGTTGGAATATTTTTGCTTAATATCCTATGTAGAGGAATTGATTATATATATATTGATATCTCGGAGGAAAATATCCAGTTCCTATCACTAGTTGGCCATGAGATGCAGAGCCTAATTTAACGTCATTTCTATTGCAATGTTGATCAAATGTTATCTTCATCAACATGAATATTTTTAAATGCAGAGCCTAATTTAAGTAAGATGGCTACCCCTGCTGGCCACTAGTAGTTGCTTGTGTATTAAAAGTGTCACCATCTTCCTCTAACAGATTAGAGTCTCCACAGTAGAGTAACCACGTAATTTAATATGTTGATCAACTCAAGATCGCAGCTGTCTCATTCAAGAAACTCCCCTCAACCTGATGAGTCAATACCTGACCCTAACGATGCCCCAGAGATTGATGCTTACTCTTCCGATATTGCAGCTGATCCTGTTGAACAAGAACTTTCCCAGGGTAATTCACCTGGCCTACCAAATTTTCCCTTGGAGCCTCCATAGACTCGGCGGCCTGCGGCCGCCGAGTCTGAGCCTAAATACACCAAAAAATCGAAAAAATATGAAAAATGAGTTAATCTTACCGAAAAATAGAGCAAAGATCTGGCAACATTTTGGTGTGCGCCTCGTCTCTGTACGATAATTACATATAAAGCTATCGTAATTATAACAATGGTAACTACGTCATCAGCGCGGCCCAGCTAACGTCATAACAATACCACGTGCTCCAGCGCGACTCGCTTCATAAAACAGTATCACAGGTATTTTTTTCCTTTTTTTTTGGTGTATTTTTTAGCTAGATCTTCTAAATAGTAACTGGCAACCATCAGGTTAGCTGTGAGAAGGAGCTGCTCACACCATATCAAGTCAGTGCCGACTGAAAGTCTGAAGAGAGAGGGTGTGTCACTTTGTCTGACAGCTGACTACCCTTGGGACGTTACTTTTTGCCTTTCATTGTATACATTTTTGGTACACAATGCCTGCAAAGAAGAAACAGTTTGCCAAGAACATTAGCAGCAAGAGGAGAAGGAACATAGAAGCAATGATAAGGTCTATACAAGCAAAGTGAGCAGCAGCTGCTGTGGTTGGTGACGCCGCCACGATGCTAGTACCACCACGTGGTGACGCCGCCACGATGGCAGTACCACCACGTGGTGACGCCGCCACGATGGCAGTACCACCACGTGGTGACGCCGCCACGATGCTAGTACCACCACGTGGTGACGCCGCCACGATGCTAGTACCACCACGTGGTGACGCCGCCACGATGCTAGTACCACCACCCTCCTCTCAACACCTGTCCTTGTTCACTGCTACTGAACTATTGGATATTTCATGTTCAGAAACAAGGAAGACAAAATATAGGAGCCCCGCAAATATGCCCACCTCCACCACGGCTGCTACTACCTCCACTGCTGCTACTACCACAACTACTACCTCCACTGCTGCCTGGAGGACATTAGATAATCATGTGTCCACCTACATCCAGTCATAGGTACGTAATTATTAGTGTTTTGTTGGTATATTTTTATATTGGTATGTGTATAAATATCATATATGGGTGCCATTACATGTATCTGTACATAATCACTGGGAATAATCACTGGGAATAGGATTTTGAGAATTCATTTCTTTCTTTTCAGATTGATTGGGATGGATTGTTATGATTGGCCGGCCACCAGAGAACTTCAGGACAAAGGGATCTTCATGGAACTTCAGGAATAATGTCTATATAACCAGTTCTACTCTCAATAAACGTATAAAGGCACTATGAGTATTTTTACCCACTGTATAGTAATGTTCAATGTATTTGTTGATTTTTTTCAAAAGTGCATTTATTTGTATTTTTCTGATCCTAAACCATTATTTATGAACCGATTATTCTGAATTTTACAAAAGTTATTCAGGGGACCCTGTTTGACTTTGTAATGGAGTTGTCTTGGGTAATAATACCTTCAATTTTGCATAAATTGATGTGAAGTGGAAAAAATTTTTTTTAAATAAAGTCAAGACATAATAATATTTTTTTTGGGTACCATAAAACATGTTATTGCATTATTTATATCCATTAGATGGTCAATTTGGCATTACTTTATCATTTGTGATTATCAACAATGATTTCGAGATTGCCAATATTGACTTGCGTTGCTATAAGTGTTGCCATGTCCAATTTTTCACATTTTTATTTTTTATAACTTTATTTATTGGACGATCTTGATGCAACTTTCACCACATGAGGCTCAATATGCCTAAAGTCTCTGGTAAAAAAATCAACGAAATCGAGCAAAGGAAAAAAAAAAAAATCAGGCTGCCTGTACCCTTGCCTTCCATGAATCCGTGCTGGTAGTCATTGTGTGTGTGTACTCACCTATTTGTACTCACCTATTTGTGGTTGCAGGGGTCGAGTCTTAGCTCCTGGCCCCGCCTCTTCACCGGTTGCTACTGGGCCCTCTCTCTCCCCGCTCCATGAGCTTTATCAAACCTCGTCTTAAAACTGTGTATGGTTCCTGCCTCCACTACGTCATTTTCTAGGCTATTCCACTGCCTGACAACTCTATGACTGAAGAAATACTTCCTAATATCTCTCTGACTCATTTGTGTCTTCAACTTCCAATTGTGGCCTCTTGTTTCTGTGTCCCCTCCCTGGAACATCCTGTCTTTGTCCACCTTGTCTATTCCACGCAGTATTTTATATGTCGTTATCATGTCTCCCCTGACCCTCCTGTCCTCCAGTGTCGTCAGGCCGATTTCCCTTAATCTTTCTTCATAGGACATTCCCCTTAGCTCTGGAACTAACCTTGTCGCAAACCTTTGTACTTTCTCTAGTTTCTTGACGTGCTTTATCAAGTGCGGGTTCCAAACAGGTGCTGCATACTCCAGTATGGGCCTGACATACACGGTGTACAGTGTCTTGAACGATTCCTTACTAAGGTATCGGAATGCTGTTCTCAGGTTTGCCAGGCGCCCATATGCTGCAGCAGTTATCTGATTGATGTGTGCTTCCGGAGACATGCTCGGTGTTATACTCACCCCAAGATCTTTCTCCTTGAGTGAGGTTTGCAGTCTTTGGCCACCTAGCCTATACTCTGTCTGTGGTCTTCTGTGCCCTTCCCCTATCTTCATGACTTTGCATTTGGCAGGATTAAATTCGAGAAGCCATTTGCTGGACCAGGTGTCCAGTCTGTCCAGGTCTCTTTGAAGTCCTGCCTGGTCCTCATCTGATTTAATTCTCCTCATTAACTTCACATCATCTGCAAACAGGGACACTTCTGAGTCTAACCCTTCCATCATGTCGTTCACATATACCAAAAATAGCACTGGTCCTAGGACCGACCCCTGTGGGACCCCGCTCGTCACAGGTGCCCACTGTGATACATCATTACGTACCATGACTCGTTGTTGCCTCCCTGTCAGGTATTCTCTGATCCATTGCAGTGCCCTTCCTGTTATATGCGCCTGATGCTCTAGCTTCTGCACTAATCTCTTGTGAGGAACTGTGTCAAAGGCCTTCTTGCAGTCCAAGAAGATGCAATCAACCCACCCCTCTCTCTCGTGTCTTACTTCTGTTATTTTATCATAAAACTCCAGAAGGTTTGTGACACAGGATTTGCCTTCCATGAATCCGTGCTGGTTGGCATTTATACTCTTGTTCCGTTCCAGGTGCTCCACCACTCTCCTCCTGATAATCTTCTCCATAACTTTGCATACTATACACGTCAATGACACAGGTCTATAGTTTAGTGCCTCTTTTCTGTCTCCTTTTTTAAAAATGGGAACTACATTTGCCGTCTTCCATACCTCAGGTAGTTGCCCAGTTTCCAGGGACGTGTTGAAGATTGTGGTAAGTGGCACGCACAACATATCTGCTCCCTCTCTAAGGACCCACGGGGAGATGTTGTCCGGTCCCATTGCCTTTGAGGTATCGATGTCCCTTAGCAGTTTCTTCACCTCCTCCTCATCTGTATGTATGTCGTCCAACACTTGTTGGTGTATTCCTTGCTGGTGTCCCCATCTGGTCTGTCCCCCCAGAGTCCTTCCTGTCTCTACTGTAAATACTTCCTTAAATCTCGTGTTGAGCTATACCTCTTGATCGTTTCTTGTGAGTTCTCCACCTTCTTTCCTCAGCCTTATCACCTGGTCCTTGACTGTTGTGTGTCTTGTGTGTGTGTGTGTGTGTGTGTGTGTGTGTGTGTGTGTGTGTGTGTGTGTCTGTGTGTGTCTGTGTGTGCCTGTGTGTGTGTGTGTGTGTGTACTCACCTAGTTGTACTCACCTAGTTGAGGTTGCGGGGGTCGAGTCCGAGCTCCTGGCCCCGCCTCTTCACTGATCGCTACTAGGTCACTCTCCCTGAGCCGTGAGCTTTATCATACCTCTGCTTAAAGCTATGTATGGATCCTGCCTCCACTACATCGCTTCCCAAACTATTCCACTTACTGACTACTCTGTGGCTGAAGAAATACTTCCTAACATCCCTGTGATTCATCTGTGTCTTCAGCTTCCAACTGTGTCCCCTTGTTACTGTGTCCAATCTCTGGAACATCCTGTCTTTGTCCACCTTGTCAATTCCTCTCAGTATTTTGTATGTCGTTATCATGTCCCCCCTATCTCTCCTGTCCTCCAGTGTCGTCAGGTTGATTTCCCTTAACCTCTCCTCGTAGGACATACCTCTTAGCTCTGGGACTAGTCTTGTTGCAAACCTTTGCACTTTCTCTAGTTTCTTCACGTGCTTGGCTAGGTGTGGGTTCCAAACTGGTGCCGCATACTCCAATATGGGCCTAACGTACACGGTGTACAGGGTCCTGAATGATTCCTTATTAAGATGTCGGAATGCTGTTCTGAGGTTTGCTAGGCGCCCATATGCTGCAGCAGTTATTTGGTTGATGTGCGCTTCAGGAGATGTGCCTGGTGTTATACTCACCCCAAGATCTTTTTCCTTGAGTGAGGTTTGTAGTCTCTGACCCCCTAGACTGTACTCCGTCTGCGGCCTTCTTTGCCCTTCCCCAATCTTCATGACTTTGCACTTGGTGGGATTGAACTCCAGGAGCCAATTGCTGGACCAGGTCTGCAGCCTGTCCAGATCCCTTTGTAGTTCTGCCTGGTCTTCGATCGAGTGAATTCTTCTCATCAACTTCACGTCATCTGCAAACAGGGACACCTCAGAGTCTATTCCTTCCGTCATGTCGTTCACAAATACCAGAAACAGCACTGGTCCTAGGACTGACCCCTGCGGGACCCCGCTGGTCACAGGTGCCCACTCTGACACCTCGCCACGTACCATGACTCGCTGCTGTCTTCCTGACAAGTATTCCCTGATCCATTGTAGTGCCTTCCCTGTTATCCCTGCTTGGTCCTCCAGTTTTTGCACCAATCTCTTGTGTGGAACTGTGTCAAACGCCTTCTTGCAGTCCAAGAAAATGCAATCCACCCACCCCTCTCTCTCTTGTCTTACTGCTGTCACCATGTCATAGAACTCCAGTAGGTTTGTGACACAGGATTTCCCGTCCCTGAAACCATGTTGGCTGCTGTTGATGAGATCATTCCTTTCTAGGTGTTCCACCACTCTTCTCCTGATAATCTTCTCCATGATTTTGCATACTATACATGTCAGTGACACTGGTCTGTAGTTTAATGCTTCATGTCTGTCTCCTTTTTTAAAGATTGGGACTACATTTGCTGTCTTCCATGCCTCAGGCAATCTCCCTGTTTCGATAGATGTATTGAATATTGTTGTTAGGGGTACACATAGCGCCTCTGCTCCCTCTCTCAATACCCATGGGGAGATGTTATCTGGCCCCATTGCCTTTGAGGTATCTAGCTCACTCAGAAGCCTCTTCACTTCTTCCTCGGTTGTGTGCACTGTGTCCAGCACTTGGTGGTGTGCCCCACCTCTCCGTCTTTCTGGAGTCCCTTCTGTCTCCTCTGTGAACACTTCTTTGAATCTCTTGTTGAGTTCTTCACATACTTCACGGTCATTTCTTGTTGTCTCTCCTCCTTCCTTCCTTAGCCTGATTACCTGGTCCTTGACTGTTGTTTTCCTCCTGATGTGGCTGTACAACAGTTTCGGGTCAGATTTGGCTTTCGCTGCTATGTCATTTTCATATTGTCTTTGGGCCTCCCTTCTTATCTGTGCATATTCGTTTCTGGCTCTACGACTGTTCTCCTTATTCTCCTGGGTCCTTTGCCTTCTATATTTCTTCCATTCCCTAGCACACTTGGTTTTTGCCTCCCTGCACCTTTGGGTAAACCATGGGCTCATCCTGGCTTTTTCATTAATCCTGTTACCCTTGATGTACACTTAATGGTGAGAAGGCAATGAAAAATATAGGGAGATTTGGTGAATTGCCATTGAGCACTGACAAACTTTTCTGAAACATGTAAAACATCTCAGAAAAGATGGGATGTGAATTAAAAAAGAGAAAAAAAATCTGAATGATAAACCACTTGATAAAGGAATACAACTGCAAATATTTAACCTTCATAGCAATGTTAATACCATTTGTAGCATTAATAAGAACTGTGGAATGGTGGGATGATCTAGTATATAATGTATTCATTCGCTTCCTGCCCACGGTAGAGTGCGGTTGTGCTCTGCACCACTCTGCTGTTTGTAGGCGAGCTCCCTTGTCAGTTACTTGGCTGCAGCGGTGTGAAGTGGTGCTGTCACGCCTCTGTTAACAACATAGGTGCACTGTGATTGTCAAGATGGCGGTTAGTCTGAGACGCCGGATAAATACTGTAGGCATTGAGCTACTTAAAGGAACGATAACGCCTAGTTCTGCGCAAGTCTTATTGCCAAAGATCATCCGGGAGACTTATGGCATACAAGATAGTGACTTGTATGGTGTAGCATTAAACGGAGGCCAAAGAATTTTCGTCAAACTGCTATCAGCTACGGTTTATGAATCGTTAGTCACCAGGTTTCAAGACGTAAGTCTTAGCGTCACACCAGCTGTCAGTGTAAGAATGATAGATGTTTCACGGTATTATACGTGGATCAAGTTACGCAACGTTCCCTTTGAGGCGGACGAGGCGGATATAAGGAAAGTTTTTGAGACGTATGGGACGGTGAATTATGCTAAACATGGTACGTGGGCGGCAGGTGCCTATGCTGGTTTTCCAGAGGGTTCTTTCAACCTCAAAATGACTTTGAGGCACCCAATACCGTCCTATGTGTATCTACAAGATTTCAGGACGCAGGTAATGGTAATGTACCCAGGACAAGGGCGTACATGCCGCATATGTGGTGAGTATGATCACATAGCGGCGACCTGTGACAAGCGAAGACGTGTGCCTGGACCTGTGGTGGACGTCGCAGCCCCTGCTTCAAAGGTGGCAGGTGAGAAACAAACATCGGATGGAGGGCGTAGTGTTTTGTGGAGCGAAATAGTGGATCGGGCACACAGGACTGGCGGTGAGTTGGAGTCCCTCCCCCAGCAGCCTGGTCAGGTATCGTCTGTGGATAAGGAGGAGCAGCAATTACAGGAGAAGGTTCTTAGAGATTGAGGAAGAATTGGTGGAGGTGTTGAAGACTGTCACCGCCAGAGAGGGACGTTACATCTGAGCGTGGTGTCATCGGAGAGTCGTCGCTTCCAGAAAGTCGGAGACATGATAATTTGGGACGTGATGGTGGTTTGGAGTCGTCCGTTGAATCAATAAACCATTCTCAGGTAGAGGTGGAGGTTCATCGAGAGGCAACATCTGACCAAGACATGTGTAACATGACGGTCACGAGAAAGAGGGCGGCTACGTCAGATTCTGATGACGTCCTTACGCCTGCACAAAGGCCTGGGAAACAGACTAAGGTGAAGTGTGAAGGTAGTGGTGTAGGTGGTGGTAGCCATGATAGGAGGCACCGGAAGAAGGGGGGAGGGAAAGAGAGCCCTCTGAAGGTGTCAAACTTAAATTCAAGCTCTGGAGTTGTAAAGAGTGATGAGAGGAAGCAGGGGTGGAAACTTTAATAGGCCTTAGGTGTATGTCTGTAAATGTTAATGGGTTATGTAGCGGTATGAAGAGAGATTGGTTTCGTAATTTCCTGAATAAATCTAGAGTGGATGTTGTGTTCCTGCAGGAGCACAATTTTAAAGAGGGTAGGGTGTTGGAGGTGGCAGGATTTCGAGTAGTTACCCTGCCATCTCCCCGTCTAAAAGGTGGTGTGGGAATTTTAATAAGGGAGACGAGCCCGTTTGTTTTGCAGAGAAGCGAGGGAGGAGGGGGAGGGAGGGTGTTGCGTGTGGATGGGTGGTGGATGGGTAAGCGTGTGTCTTTTGTGAGTGTGTATGCCCCGGCAGAAAATAACATAAAGGTAAAGAGCAGTGGTTCCCAAACTGGGGGTAAATTACCCCCTGGGGGTAATTTAACCATTTTTGGGGGGTAATGGAGGGGTGACAGAAAAAAAGTTATGAATTCTGAAAATCAAGAAAACAATGCGGTACCCGGTATGAGGATTATTGTTAACTTTGTCTTAGTATATAAAGTTGTAAAGTAAACCTATTATAAGTAAGTAATAAAGTTAAACCAAATAACAATAAACATCAAAAACTAATATACAGTATTAGAAAAGAAGAAATATATAGCTAAGTGTGTGGAAACCCAAAAGTATTTTGACAAGTATGCTTCAGGACAAAAGTCACTCAGTAGCCCAGATCGACCTGTCCAGTACGCGTCACTCACTTCCTGAGGCTGCCTCTATTTCACACTGTCAGTTTATCTGTGAGCATCAGCCGAGGTAGACATAAGCTGGTATGTATGTGTACTGCCCTGTGCAGTATATAGTTAGTATTTACCCACTGTTACTGTGAATTTGTAGCTATTATTAATTTTATATATAATGTATGTGTGGTTCTTACGTTTTCAATGGTTTTGCTAGGATTAGCAGAGTATGCGAGGCTGTATACGTTCACTGTAGTCTCGCGCTACACGGTGCTCTTGTGCTGACAAGCATGATACTTGCAGCCTGACAATTTTGAATGTATGCGTGTGTGCTTGCATCAGTGAACTTGTGTTAGCTGCCATGCGAGAAATTATGTACCTTGCGTTTTGCAGTGTATGCATGGATATTCTTCTTTTTCTGCAGATTGAACAAGAAAATGTCCAAAAAGCGCACCTACACTGACGCCTTTCTTCGCCATGGCTTTGTGAATTTAACTTCTGGTGGAGAGGATCGGCCACAATGTGTGGCATGTCACAAAGTGTTGACAAATGAAAGCCTCAAGCCATCAAAACTCTCAGCTCACCTCCAGAAGTGCCATCCAAATCTTCAAAATAAGGATCAGGCTTATTTTCAGCGCCAGGCTGTAGCACTGAAGAATATCCAGTTCGGCTCATCTGGAATTCAAGCCCAAAAGCTTCAAGCTGCGGTCGAAGCATCCTACTGTGTTGCATATAAAATTGCCGAACAACAGAAATGCCACACCATTGCAGAGAATCTGATTATGCCTTGTGCATACGAGATGGTAAGCAAGGTATGTGGGGAGGATCAAGCGAAGAAACTGAGTGTCATATCTCTATCAAACAACACCATCCGCCGACGAGTCGATGACATGGCATCAGATATCCTGTCCCAAGTTACAACAGAGATCAAGGAAAGCTCATATGGCAAATTCTCCTTGCAATTTGATGAATCGTGTGACGTAGCCAGTTGTGCTGTTCTCCTTGGGTTCGTCCGTTACGTCCACCAGGACAAGATCAAAGAAGAGTTCCTATTATGCGAGGATCTGCTGACAACCACAAAGGGAGAAGATGTCTTCAATATCATCAACAGTTTCTTTACCAAGAATGGATTGGATTGGAACAGCGTTCAACAGGTAGGAAACGATGTTTATATAAAGTCTAAATTAGTATAAATACAATGAATTACACGGCATATAGTCATATACAGTTTTATTTATTGTACAAGTAACTGTAGTGTAGCTAATATTTTGTACATGATTCACACAAAAAATATCGTGCCTGTCGTACTGAAATACTCAAGTACCGAAATAATTAATTAAAACCATATAATTATAACGCAAAAGATAAGTAACAATGACTAACTGACGCAGTCTATAATAATTTTTCTTTTTATTCCAGGTCTCCGTCGATGGAGCACCGTCGATGATGGGTGGTCATCGTGGATTACGGGGCCTCATACAAGCTATCAATCCAGAAATTTCTGTAGATCACTGCATCATTCATCGGTACTCTCTTGGATCGAAAAGCCTGCCTGGTAATCTGAAGTTAGTGTTTGAAGATGTGTTGAAAATCGTCAACTTCATCAAGTCCAGAGATGTGAATTCGCGCATATTCAAGGAGCTGTGCAAGGAAATGGGAGAGCAGTATCAAGTTCTGCTCTACCACACCGATGTTCGCTGGTTGTCACGAGGCAAGGTTGTACGTCGAGTCATTGAGCTCCGAAAAGCTGTTCAGGAATTCCTGGAACAAAAAGGATCTCCTTTTGCTACCAAGTTCACCGATAAGGAGTGGCTTGCTCGACTTTGTTACTTGGCTGACATATTTGCGGAGCTGAACAGTGGTAATCTGCAACTCCAGGGCCGAAACACGACTGTCATTGATGCCCATCACACTGTGACTGCATTTCTGGGGAAACTGAGACTCTGGATTCGGCGCTTGGAGAAAGGAGTGATCGCCCAGTTTCCCACCCTAGACCAGTTTGTTGAGGAGAATAGTCATGATACTGGATCACTTCTACAGACCATCAA
Organism: Cherax quadricarinatus; assembly: GCF_038502225.1. NCBI lineage: Eukaryota > Metazoa > Arthropoda > Malacostraca > Decapoda > Parastacidae > Cherax > Cherax quadricarinatus. The sequence goes on from NW_027196819.1 coordinate 50,757, forward strand.
CAAAGAAATGAGCGACCATTTGAAGGGGCTTGAAACAAGCATGCATCACTACTTTCCAGAGAGTGACCAAGAAACAGCCACTCTTCAGTGGATCATTCATCCCTTCTCTGTACCTGATGATGCCATTCATGATGATGATTTCCCTGCAAAGGAGGAGTGGATCACAATGCGAGCCAATGAAGCCTTGAAAATCGAATTCCAAAACCAAAATGCAGATTCCTTTTGGATTTCACGACTACCTGACTCGCCAACTCTGTCCAAGAGAGCCTTGAAGTTGTTGGTATCATTCTCAACAACGTATCTGTGCGAGAAGGGCTTCTCAACTGTGCTGGGTATGAAAACAAAAAAGAGGACTCGCTTGAATGTTGCAAACGATGCCAGGCTGGCACTTTCAACCACGAAGCCAAGAATTCCTAAACTAGCTTCAAGTATGCAACTCCATCCATCCCACTGATGTTCTTGACATCTTTGGTAATAGTCATTAGAGATGCACAATGTTCAAATACAATAAATAAAAGAAAATATCTCAAGTGTTTTAATTTAGCCATATATATCAATAATAACAACATTTTGTGAAAGGGGTAACATGCTTTATGTGGCATGTTAAATTGGGTAACAAGCTGAAAAAGTTTGGGAACCACTGAATGAGGGGATTAAGGGGTGATACGAGGATAAAAGCGTTGGCGGCTAGATTCTATAGGACGAAGTGTAGGAATAAGTTGGTTTATGGGGCATCCTGGGAAAAAAGTTTCCCGGAAGGTTATAGGAACCTCACTGTGGGTTCTCTTAGGCGGGGTCCCTGAGGATGGACAAAGGAGTGGTCTCCTTATGGGGGGATGTAAAGGGGGGGGGGTTGTTTTCGGTTTTATCTGGAACTGATGTAGTGTGTAAGAGGAAGGTAGTGAGAATTAGGTATGGATGGTACGCCATGTTTCACGAGAATGTTTGTCATAGTGAGATATAAGTGAGGTTTCCAGGGTTACAATTCTAAGCCTGATGGTTATGTTCACTGGGTTTAAAATTTCCTTGATAGCCAGGATACCGAGCCCTTAGGATCTCGTTTTTAAGTAATTAGATTGGCAAGTTGGTTTCAACAAAAAATTTTCTGAGATACGTGTCAGTTCTTTTGGGACTGACAAATTACAGCAGCCTTATCCTTATTACTTCTCTTGTCTTATGTTTAACTTTTATTGGCTGATGAAGGTTCTATGTGAAAAAATTTAAGTGTATGTATAGGGTTTGGGTCTATACCATGTTTTTACAGGGTTATACCAAAAAAGTCTTGTGGACAAGATTTTCGGTTTTTATACATATGTGGGAGGTTTAATTATGTAAAGGGTTTGGTTTTAAACCCTTTAATGTGCCGAGGTTTGTTATAAAAACTTGTTTTGGGTTATTTTATTATTGTATGTTAAATGTATGTTGTTCTGTTTTCTGTACCTGAATTATTGTACTTGAGGGTTTAACATATTAATAATAGTAAAATACTGTATCTCTATGGTTATTGTGCATGAGGAATCATACGTTCCTTCCGAATTCCTATTGGTTAGGATCTAATGTACCATAACTTAACCAATACTCTGTACCCTGTCATAGCGGGTATGTTAGGATTTTGTCTTGTTTTGTAGTTGTTATGGTAGCTTTGGTTAGGGTCTTTTTACTTTACTGACATGATATGTGTAGTACATATATTGTGTGTTAAAGGTGGTTATGGTTTTAGTCATGTGTGAAAATTTCAACTTTAGTAATCTTGTGATGTTGTACATTTGTATGATGTTTTTGTTGTAATAGGACATGTCAGGTATTCATTTTATATTGTTAAACTATGTAAAGTTTCTTTTTGGTGTGTTTTCTTTGGTTACAATGGCTTGGCGGCAACTATTAATGGCTGTTATACTTTAGTGAGGTTTGTCTTAGCGTGTATTGTTTGCTATAACAAGATGTTATAATACTTGTTCCCGCCAGGAATAACCTGGTACTAGTAGCACAAAAGAATGTTTTGTATTTCTGTACTTTATTATGCATCCTTTGTACTTTTGTAAGGTTTCTAATAAAAAAAAAAATCGTGGTATCATCTACGTACCCGACCACACGCGCTGCATGGTCACTGCTCCGCGTCCCACGCCTCAAACCACCATCCACCAGCTCATAAAAGGGGTTTTGCATACAAGCAAAAAGCAGCTGGGAGAGGGGGCACCCTTGCCTCAAACCCCTTTCCATACGGACCGGCTGCCCCAATTTACCGTTTACCTGTAAGCGTACCATAGCCGAGACATACAAGGTATCAACCCATCTTACAACCCCCTCTCCAAAACCCTGCTTCAATAAAATAAGCCTCAATAAATCCCTATCAACACAGTCATAAGCATTTTGCCAGTCAAGCCCGAGGACACCTCCCCCTTGACATTCCTCCAAAAGCTCCCTAATACCTACATGTCCGTCCCTCTTGCTCCTACCTGGTATGCCTAGCTGTCCCTCCTGAATAACCGACCCCATAACCTTCCTCATTCTGTTTCCTAAAACTTTTGCAAAGATTTTATAGTCAGAGCACATAAGAGATATTGCTCTATATGCACTCAGACCCCTCCCCCCTCCCTTTATGGGCACCAACACAACTACCCCCGTACTTTGTGACATACCTAACCTCCCCTCCGTGAGCATGCAATTTAATACATCAACCAAACAATGCTTAATACTTCCCCAATGTGCCCTATAAAAATCATTCGAAATGCCATCTATACCTGGTGCCTTTCCTTTACTCATACTAAAAATCGCCTCCTCTACCTCCTCCACTCGAACTCTACCTTCTAGTACCGTTCTATCCCTGTCACTTATAACTTTTCTGAAATCCCTCCTCACCAGGCCACCCGCATGGACCCCCCCTACTCCCCGCTGTAGCTTTTCCCCAAACCATAGATCAGCATAAAAACTCATGCTGTCCGTGGTGAGGAGTACTTGACCCGGCAGGTAACCACCCAAACCCGTGCATACTTCCATTTGCAAGAGGGACGTCGCCTGTTGTCTGACCCGAAATTTGCGCAAGACACAACCTGAAGGTTTGTCACCCCATAGCACTTCTTCCATACCTGCTCTGACTCTAACCACATTGAAACGTTCATTGTGAATTTCTACAAGTCGACTACGAAGATGTTCAATGTCGTCATACCTACTACTCCCGCCCCCACATAGTAATCATTTAGCTGTCCCTCCAGATAGTTTTGCAGCCCATACCTCCACCTCGCCTCCTCTTTTCCCCGCTTCTTATAATAACTCGCTATTCCGGGTTTGGCACGCGTTTCCCACCATTCCAACAAACATTCACCTGCCCGTCGCGTTTCCTAGATATTCTTTCACCAGTCCTGAAAAGCGGACCGATCCCCCTCCCCCTCCAATAGGCGCACGTTCAGTTTCCAATAACCTGGATAAACCCTGATCATTCCATCCCAGTTCAAGTCCGCTAGCACTGCACGGTGATCTGAAAACCCCACATCAAAGGTCTGTACGTGCCCAACTCTAATTCCTTGTGTAACATAAAGTCTATCCAGATGGGCCGCATAGCCCCTGCGAACGAACGTATGCTCCACCCACCACCCACCCCGCCCCACCACATCATAAACCCCTGCATCCCCCAGCAGATTCCGTAACAGCAGGTGTGGCATGCAAAGAGTACGTAACCTTTATTCGGCGCATGGACACACCCTCATTTACAGGCTATCTCCCCCAACCAGCGAACCAGGTTGCTAAGAGTTGATGATGGGGCCCCATCGTTCAACTAGTGACCAGGTTCTAGCCAATAAGAAGGTGGGATTGACAATCGCAGAGGTTATGTGGATACCGCTCTCCTGTCTGCCCTTGTCATTCCCACTCTAGAGCTGGTTGAAGCACGGTCTGCTATCTTGTGGCTTCTATTTCTGCCTTGCTTACCGTGGAGTGCACTATATTTATCACTGTACATAGTGTACATATTGCTGTTATAATTGGTGAAGGATAATATAAGTCTAAACTTTTTCTACTGTGTTTATTTGCTCCCATTACACCTGGGATAACAGGCCATTTGAAATCCTAGGTTGTAATATGGGTAGCCTGTCCGAGAGCTGGACTTAGAGAAACGGTTGAGCTTAGGGTGAAGCTTGTAGCAGGAACATTGTGTAGCTTGCTGTTTCGCTTCGCTTTACAAATTTTGCGTGTCAGTTGCTTATGATCAGCCTTGCTATTGTGTGATCGTTCAACAGCTCGCTACTAGCTTGTTCAGTGTGCTCGCTTCGCTACGGTCAATCTTGTGTGCAGTCGGCTTTGCTTGTATGCGTATTCTGCAATCGTACTGTGCATAGCTAAGCGTGTTCTGCAAATTAACGTGTTACGTTGGGGTATTCGTACTGTGCATAGCGAATAACTTATGCCACCTAGACGAGTCAGACGCCTGGTGTCGGCATATACTTTGCATAACCTACCTAAATTGTCCCTACAGCGTTGTTGGCAAATTGCTCGTTCCATTGGCATTCCCTATAAACGCACTCTCACAGCTGCGCAACTGCGTTCACTTATTGCTGACATACTTATTGAAGAAGAGATGGCACATCAAACTCCTCCCTCTACGGGAGCTAGGGAAAAAACTACTATGTTCTCGCAGGAGGAAGATGATACACCTACGGAGCAAAATGGTCAGTATAGTGCAGCTGGGTTGTCTCAGGGTGAATCAGCGTCGTTGGCACTTGAGCTGGCAAAAATCAATCTTGAGCAAACTAGGGAACAGAGAGCATTCGCAAGGGAAGAATTTGATAGGGAAAGAGAAAGGAGGCAGTTTTCGCATTCTGTAAACGATTTCAGTTTACAAAAAGCAGTACAGCTTGTTCCCCGCTTCAATGAGGCCGAACCAGAGCAATTTTTCGAAAGCTTCGAAAATCAGGCTCGAGCCTTGAGGTGGCCGGAACAGCACTGGGCAGCGTTGGTTCATACAGCATTATTGGGTAAGGCACAGGAATTTACGTCGGTATTAACTGACGCTGAATTCTCTGATTATCAAGTAGTGAAGACCACAGTGTTGGGAGCATATACATGTATCCCAGCTAAATATCGTAAGACCTTCAAATTGAACAGGCGGCAGCTTGGTCAATCCCTGGTGGACTTTGTGAGACAGCAAACCAAAGCTTTTACCAGCTGGTATAAAGCGAGTGGTGTCTCTAACTTTGAGGAGCTGGTGCAGCTTATTCTGATTGATAACCTGCTGGAGTCTGTGGGACCAGAGGTTCGTGTCTTTCTGCAGGATCGTGACTGAACCACTGCATTGGAGGCGGCCAGGTTGGCTGATACCTTCGAAACGAACCGCTCCTTGTCCGAGCGGTCCCGTCTCTCTTTTCAACAGTCTGGCGTGAGCAGAGATCGACAACATTGGAGAATGAAGTGCCAGCCGGAGGGAGAGCGTCTACGTCATCCAACCAAGTCACCTGGTGAGCCACGCTTCTCAACATATGGTCCCCCTGCGGAGAGGCAAACTACTTATGGAGCATCTCGACAACAATATCCAGAGAGGCACCAGCCAGAACGACACCACTTGCAACGTCATCAGGGAGTAAAGGGCAAGCCTGTCGTCTGCTTCAGGTGCAATAAAGTAGGTCACATCAGTTCCAACTGCCCCCAAAAACCTCAACCCATCGGGAAAATCTCTAATATCCCTAGTAACATGTCCCCTAGAGAAGTAGAAAAAGGTATGGCCCCTTATTATTGCGAAAGTCTTATTTCCCTTCAGGAAAACTCAGAACCAACTAAAGTAAATACCTTTAGAGATACTGGAGCATATTGCTCACTTGTCAGAGAAGGAATATTACCCCTTTCAGAGAATACTTCCTTGAATTCCTCAGTTTTATTGGAAGCTTATGGAGGAGCTATATATTCAGTTCCTTTGCATAAAATTTATGTACAGTGCAAATATTACACTGGGTACTTGACTGTAGGTATCTCAAAAGGATTTCCCATGAAAAATGCCATGTTATTACTGGGTAATAACATTACTACTGTTACTTCGTGTCCTGAACCTATAATGATTAATGCTTCTCCAGTGTTGGCCATAACTCGGGCAACATCCCAAGGGTTGTCTGGGGAGAATGTTGACCTATCCTTGGACGACTCCGATCTCGGAATAGCCACGTTGTTTTATGAGACACACCGGCCGGAGTCTCGTAAATCAAGTGAACAGACCCCGATCAAGCCTTCCTATTCCCAGGTTGCAGGATTGCCAGATGTCTCTGTTTCCATGCCCGAGGGACTGTCCTTCCGGGAGGAACAACGAAAGGACCCTTCTTTAAAATTCGCTTTTGAGGCAGCCATGGGTAAATCCTCTTTGGGTCATCCAGTCAAGTATGAAGTTAAAAATGATTATTTGGTATGCACTGAGACTGGTAAGGAGATAGAGGGCCGGCAATTATACGACAGGTTAGTGGTTCCAACCAAGTATAGACCTCAGATATTAAATATAGCTCATAATACGTCATCAGGAGGTCACTTAGGAATTACAAAAACCTTGTATAGAATCACAAAAGAATTTTATTGGCCAAAATTAAAGAAAGATGTGAAGAATCATATTAGGTGTTGCCGAGAATGTCAGCAAGTTGGAAAACCTGGACATTCCATTAAACCTGCACCTCTCCAACCCATACCTGCTGATGGAGAACCTTTTGCAGATTTAATTATAGATTGTGTAGGTCCACTACCTAAGTCAAAGTCTGGAAATCAGTATTTATTTACAATTATGGATAAAGTAACCAGATATCCTGAAGCGATCCCAATGCGTAGTATCAATACTAAAGCTATTCTCAAAGCTTTAACAAAATTCATTTCTTGTTTTGGCATTCCTAAAACTATACAAAGTGATCAAGGTACTAACTTCACTGCCAAAGCATTTAGGGAAGTATTAACTAGGTTAGGGATAATTCACAACTTATCCACTGCCTATCACCCTCAGTCCCAAGGCGCCTTGGAAAGATTCCACCAAACATTAAAAACAATGATGAGAAGTTTTTGCATGCACTTTCCGACAGATTGGGATGAATCTCTACCTTTGTTGCTGTTCTCAGTACGAGAGACGGTGCAAGAGTCTACAGGGTATAGTCCGTTTGAGCTGATCTTTGGGCACAATGTACGAGGTCCTCTTCGGGTGCTCAAAGAAGGATGGATGGGAGAAGACGTAAGCTCAGCACTCTACAACCCGTCTTCAAGGTTGCAGGTGGCACGTGAGTTAGCCACGGCTAACCTAAAGATAGCTCAAAGTAAGATGAAACAGAGGTATGACAAAAGTGCACAATTCCGCTCCTTCCATCCAGGAGACAAGGTGTTGGTGCAGGAACCTATACCTGGCCACACCTTGAAAGCTAGATTTACGGGACCTATGCAGATAGTAAGTAGATTATCTGATTTAAATTATGTGGTAGCTCCCATTGATAAGACCTCAAAAACAAAAACTTACCACATTAATCAAATCAAGGCCTTTCATACACCAGATAAAGTCCCAGTAATGACTCTGTCCTCTACCTCTGAGGACGACTCTGACTCTTTGCACTCTATCTCTGAAATTAATACTAAACTTTCAAATTCTGTCCTCCTCAAGGATCCTAGCCCGTTAATGGATGGATTATCTGAAATACAAGCAACCAATTTAACTGAGCTTCTACAGTCATATCCTAATATTTTTTCGGATGTGCCGAAAAAATGTACGTTAGGTTACCATGATGTAGATGTGGGAAAATCTAAACCAATTAAACTCTCCCCCTACAGAGCTAATCCTGAAAAGCAAAGGCTACTTCAGCAGGAAGTAGACTTCTTGTTAGAACATGGTTTAGTGGAGGAGTCATCTAGTCCATGGGCTTCACCGTGCATCCTAGTAAAAAAGGCTGATGGAGGGTTTCGTATGTGCACAGACTACCGTAAAGTGAACGAGGTCACAATTACAGATGCTTACCCTCTTCCTCGTCTGGATGACGTAATTGACTTTGTGGGTAAGGCTACTTTTGTGTCCAAATTAGATCTCCTTAAAGGTTACTATCAGGTACCTTTGACAGATAAGGCGAAGGAAATCTCTGCCTTCGTGATTCCAGGAGGTCATTATCAGTATACAGTTACCCCCTTCGGAATGAAAAATTCCCCCTCTTCATTCCAGAAACTCATCCATCAGGCTATTAAAGGACTTGAAGGCACGGCAGCATACCTAGATGATATTGTTGTGGTGTCTGATACTTGGGATCAACACCTACTTAGACTTAAAGCTCTGTTTGAGACCTTTAAGAATTCCCAATTAACAGTTAATTTATCTAAATCTTCCTTTGGCCAGGCCACTATCACTTTTCTAGGCCATGAAGTAGGTAGTGGTAATGTTGCACCTAAACTTGCTAAAGTTCTTTCGATTAAAGATTATCCAGTTCCTCATGATAGGAAATCTCTTCAACGTTTCCTAGGCATGATAGGATTTTACAGAAGATTCTGTAAGAATTTCTCAGATATTGTAGCCCCTCTTACCTCTCTTACCAGTCATAAAGTTCCCTTTAATTGGACGTCAGATTGTAACACTGCTTTTAATAAAGCAAAAAGATTATTGTGCTCTGCACCCATTCTCCTGTCTCCAGACTTCTCCAAACCTTTTTCATTACAGGTTGATGCTTGTGAGTCTGGGGTTGGGGCGGTACTATTACAAATCGGGAACAAGGAGCTGCAGCCAATCGCATACTTTTCAGCTAAGTTCCAGCCACATCAGAGAGCTTACTCTACCATTGAAAAAGAAGCCCTCGCGCTGGTAATGGCTTTGGAGCATTTCGATGTTTATGTGGGCCAGACATCGCAGGTGGTCACAGTCTACAGTGATCACAACCCGTTAGTCTATCTCCAAGCCATGAAGAATCACAACACAAGGCTTATGCGTTGGACGCTCAGGCTGCAGCCCTACAATATCAAATTAAATTATATTGCCGGCAAAGAAAATGTGTTGGCAGACTCTTTGTCAAGAGTCTAGTTTAATATTTTATTTAGGTTAGGATGTATTTGTGGTAACCCCCCTTTCAAGCTCTTTTTTTTATCCCCTGATGTGGGGGTTTTTTTTTAGTGAGGGGATACGGGCTACCGTCCGCTTGTATCTTGGACCTATGTTGGCCTATCTGACTGCTGTCTCACTCTGAGTTTAGGGTTTGGCTTTTGGTCACTAGGAAAGCTGAGCTCTATCTAAGAGTTGGATGGTGGAGAGGATAGGCGGTCCCATTATTTTGTGCCATGGCGGCACGGTTACCACTGGGAGGTGGCAGCCTAATCCTGAGCCTTCTCGGGGGTGGGGGTGTGGCATGCAAAGAGTACGTAACCTTTATTCGGCGCATGGACACACCCTCATTTACAGGCTATCTCCCCCAACCAGCGAACCAGGTTGCTAAGAGTTGATGATGGGGCCCCATCGTTCAACTAGTGACCAGGTTCTAGCCAATAAGAAGGTGGGATTGACAATCGCAGAGGTTATGTGGATACCGCTCTCCTGTCTGCCCTTGTCATTCCCACTCTAGAGCTGGTTGAAGCACGGTCTGCTATCTTGTGGCTTCTATTTCTGCCTTGCTTACCGTGGAGTGCACTATATTTATCACTGTACATAGTGTACATATTGCTGTTATAATTGGTGAAGGATAATATAAGTCTAAACTTTTTCTACTGTGTTTATTTGCTCCCATTACACCTGGGATAACAGGCCATTTGAAATCCTAGGTTGTAATAGTGTCCAGGATCTTCATCAAGTTCAAGAGTGCTGGGTTTTACTCCAGCATAGTCGACGCGTTCCAAGAAAAGAGGATGACCGTTAATTCTGCAGTGGAGGTCTGCCTACATGACGTATCAAGCTATGTAACGTGGGTAAAGGTGAGAAATGTCCCCTTTGAGGCCTTGGAATATGATGTTGTGGAGGTATTCCGTAGGTATGGCAAGATCCATTCGGCAGAGTTGGGAGTGTGGAAGGATGGGCCTTATATGGGGCTGCCAGAGGGATCTTTCACATTGAAGATGACATTGAGACAACCTATACCATCGTACGTTCTGATGGAAGAGTTCAGAACACAGGTTTATGTATATTATGCAGGACAGCGTCGGACATGTAGGCTGTGCGGGTCTTATGACCATATGGCGGCCCAATGTCATCAAAGGCAGGGACGGAGGGAACAGGCGCCAACAACTGTGGAACGACAGCTGCTCTCCTTGGCACCTGGGACAGGTGAAGCTGCAAGACAGGCGTCTGGAAGTTGGAGTGAAGAAGTAGACAGAGCGGAGTCGGAGTTGGGAGCGTGCGCCACGTTACCTGTGGGAACTGTGTCTGAGCGACCATCTACGGATGCGACTGTTGACAGAAGTGACTTACAACAGGATGGTCTGTTGGACGAGGTCTTGAAAGACTTCTTGGGGGAGGTGGAAGACAGTCAGGAAGGGGAGAAGGACGGGAGGGTATTGGAGGGGGTAGCAGCTGCACAGGAGTGTGAGAACACCTTGTGCAACGAGAGTAAGCAGCACACGGTGGTGGTTGAGGTGCACCAGGAGGACATGGATGCTGAGGCAACGTGTGGAGGTGGCACACGTAAGCGAGCAGCTGGGACGTCTGATATGGAAGATGTCTTAACGCCAGGGCAGAGATCTGGAAAGAAACCTTGGAAGACCGGGCTAGAGCTCCCGGGGAATGGTGGCACCGGTTCTGTGGTACTGCAAGGGTCGAAGGAAAAGGGGGGGATCGGAGGTCTGGATAGACCAAGTGACAAACGTGGCTATAGTCAACAGCCACGTCTTTCGAGCAACCTTCAAAAGCGGCGGGGAAAGCCGCCTTTATTGTAATAATTCAAGGTGGTCACCATTAATGTTAACGGCCTGAGAGCTGAGGTTAAGAGAGTGTGGATGGAATGGTTTTTGAGGAGATTTGATGTGGATATATGTTTCATACAGGAGCATAATTACAAGTTTGGATGTGAGTTGCGCTTGAAGGGATATAAGTTATATGTGAGTGGATCGGTGAGGTTAAAAGGGGGGGTTGCTGTGGCTGTGAAGGAAACCAGTCCCTTGCGTGTGTTGGGGTGGGAGGAGGGTGGGGGTGGAAGGGTGGTGCGGGTAGAGGGAGAGTGGGGTGAGACAAGGGTTTGTTTTATAGGAGTATACATGCCGGCGGATGGAAATGCAGCAGTTAAGGTAACTTTCGTGAGGGATGTTTTGCTTTTTTATTTGAGGGGATTGCCTTTAGTTACTGTGATAGGAGGAGATTGGAATTGTGTCATACGACAGGGTGATGTGGAACCGAGGGGGGCGGGGTGTGTGTTGGGGTTTTTACGCAATGTGTTGGGGGATGTGGGAGTTTTAGATGTAGTGGGGAGGGGTGGTTGGAGGGTTGAGTATACATTTGTACGAAGGGGTTATGCTGCACGACTGGATAGGCTCTATGCTACGGAGGCAATACGAGTTCTGGGAGTTAGGACCTTCGATGTGGGGTTTTCGGACCACAGGGCGGTTATTGCGGATCTTGATTGGGAGGGTATGGTTAGGATACACACTGGTTATTGGAAATTAAATGCGAGACTTGTGAAGGGGGAGGGGGTGAGTGAGGCTTTTGGGGATTGGTGGCACTCTTTTTGGGGATCAAGGGATGTGGGGTCGTGTGTCTTGGAATGGTGGGAGAAGCGAGCTAAGCCGGGTATTGCTGGATTCTTTAAAAATAGGGGACGGGAAGAGGCCAGGTGGAGGTATGGGTTACAGAATTATTTGGAATGTCAGCTGAACGAGTGTTATGAGGAGGAAGTGGGGAGGCAGTATGGGACCGTGGAGCAACTTAGAGGTAGACTGGCGGAGATACACAATGACAGATTTGATGCCGTGCGTGTGAGGGCAGGATTGGAGGCTGTATTGTGGGGGGATAAACCTTCGGGAAGTGTTTTAAGACGTTTTAGGGTAAGGCAGAAGGAGTCAACTATTTTGCAATTAGAGGTGAGCGAGGATATGGGTGGATATCATAAGGGTCAGGTGCTTACTACTACAGAAGGCATGAGTAATTATACTGATTTCTGGTTTCGAGAGAAATGGAGAAAGGGGGGGGGAGGGCGATGCTTTTGAGGAAGTGTTGGAAGGGGGGTGTGGGTTAGGGCAGAAAGAAGTGGAGGGGATGGAGATGGGAGGAGCGATTAGTGTGGGGGAAGTTGAGGAGGCAGTGTTTAACATGAGTACTGGAAAAGCACCAGGCATCGATGGGATTTCAAATGATTTTTACAGAGTTCATTGGGAGCATATTAAGACTTGTCTGGTGGAGGTCATGAATTGTATGCTGCGGGAGGGCAAGCTAAGTCAGACACAAAGTATTGGAGTGGTTGTGTTGGTTCGCAAAAAGCAAGTGGGGAGTGTTTTAAGTGCGTATAGAGCTATCTCACTAATGTGTTCTGACTACAAGATTTTTGCAAAGATATTAGGTAATAGGATGAAGAAGGTAATTGGTGGGGTTGTACATAGGGGTCAGATGGGTATACCGGGACGAAGTATGAGAGTTGGGCATGGGCGCATAAGGGACTTTTTGGAGGGTTGCGAGGGGGGAGGACTTTTGGGTATTGATTGGGAGAATGCATATGACTGTGTGAATAGAAAATTTTTGAGGGCTTGTTTGCTGCGTCGGGGTTTGGACTGGGAGTGGCGCGGTGGGTCGATACGCTATACTCATCGGCTATGGTACGGGTCCAAGTTAATGGCAGATTGGGAAGGCTGGTTAAAATGGAGAGAGGATTACGGCAGGGGTGCCCTCTTTCTCAGATTCTGTTTGCGTGCATCCAACATTCGTTCTATGGGCTCGTTGAGGGGGTGGGAGCATTAAATGGGGAGAGGGAAGGGCGCTCAGGCATTGTGGGGTATGTGGATGATACCACTATCCTGATAGAAGGGGTGGAGGGATTGCATACGGTGGGGAGGGTGTTGGGGATTTTTGGGGAGGCGTCTGGCATGAGAGTAAATAGGGCGAAATCGTGTTTACTGGAGGTGGGTGCTTGGGTGGGGGGGGGGCTTGGGGTTGGAGTTTGGGTGGGCAGTGGTGGATAATTTGAAGATTTGTGGAGTTTTATACATGGCGAATGCGCAGGAGGCTAGGCAGGTAAATTCAGAGAGGGTAGTGGAGAAAGTAGTGAGTAGATTAAGGGGTTTACGGGCGGGAGATGTCACATTACAGCAGAGGGCGGTAATAGTTAATTCGCTGGTTTACAGTAAGGTTTGGGGTATAGCGGAAGTGTATCCTTTGAGAACACAGGACGTACAAGAAATACAGAGACGAGCTATACGTTATGTTTGGGGTTTTGGGAGGGCATGGCTGAGCAAGGAAGTGGTGATGTCGAATGTGCGCAGAGGGGGAGTGGGTCTTTTAGCATTGGGGCCGAGGGTGAAAGCAATATATGTAAAACAGTCATTCGTCAGGGCTGGAGGGGAAAGAGGGGTAAGAGTGGGGAAGGTGATGGGGGATGTGCGGAGATGGTGGGGAGGTAAAGAGTTAATTGAATGTGAGGATATGCTGAGGGTTTTGTTATTGGTTAAAGATGTTGAGCGACTTAAAGTGGGGCGTTTGGTATCATTGAGTGGGAGGACGGAAATCCTGCAGGGCGTATCGGTCTATCCATTGTATGATTGGGGGACGATATGGGAAGACTTCAGGAGGCTCAGGTTAATGCCTAGGGTACGTGAGTTGGTATACAGATTCATGATGGGGATCCTAGCTTCAAAAGCAGTTTTGAGTTTAATGGGTTTGGTGAGGGAACCGTCCTGCAGTCAGTGTGGTGAGCTGGAAACGGCATTTCATGCGGTTTATTTTTGTGAAGAATTGAGGGAGGTACGGATGTGGTTGGCGAGGGTTTTTTGTCTGCTAGGTGGGGGTAATGTAGAGACCCTGCGAGCTTTAACATTAGAGGTAAAAGGGGTATCACGGGAGGTAAAAAGGGCGATTATGTATGTGGTAGTGGATTTTCTGTATATTTCCTGGGGAATGAGAGATGCTGGGGGTAGGATTCGAATTAAGGCAATTGCAGCGCGTATATACAGGACTGCTGGTAGGAACAAACTTATTTATGGGAGTCAGTGGGGAGCTTGTTTTCCAGAGAACTACAGAGAGATTACAGTCAGTCGTCTCCTGCAATTGGTACAGTGATAACCATGTAGGGGACTGGTTTTCTTTGGTAGTCGGGTTTTCACGGGTTTTCAGTGGAGGTGGCGTGTATGAGAATGGTTTTAGCGAATGACATGGGTGGATGGTATGTAGTGTAACGGATTATGGTTGGGTGGTAACTAGTCTGATTCCGGTTGCTGTTGTAGGAATGGAACAAGTAAAACTGTGTGCAAGTGTGATTTGCTTTGGGTATGGAGGTGAATGTGTGCGAATGTAGTGTGTGTGTTAAAAGTAATGTTCTTTAAGATAGGAAAGCTCCCGGTAAGTGGCGTTATTATGAGGAAATCAAGATATGTCAGGTAAAATGGTGTTCAGGGTTAAGTTAACTTTCTGGCTTAGATCATAATATATCAAATGAACGATTTCGTGGTTCTTAACAAACTTTCATGTACAGTAATTTGTGTTTTTCTTTTAGGGAAAAATAATAATGTAACTACTTTTGGAGTGGTGAGACACTCCTGTGTCAAATTAGTAATGTATCATCTGATGGATGATGGTAAAAGTTTGTATATATGCCACAAAAAATTACGAATAAAAAGTGTTGTGTTGTTTCTGTGTACACAGTTTTATAGACAATATTTAATTTTGTATTCACTTAGCTTGTTTTTTAACGTTTGTGTAATGGTGCAACGTTTAGTTGGTGCAGGGATGGCACAAGAACACCTGGGTGTTCAAGTGTGAATGTAATGGTGCAACGTTTAGTTGGTGCAGGGATGGCACAAGAACACCTGGGTGTTCAAGTGTTGGTGCAGGGATGGCACAAGAACACCTGGGTGTTCAAGTGTTGGTGCAGGGATGGCACAAGAACACCTGGGTGTTCAAGTGTGAATGGCTCTGGGTATGGAGGTGCATGTGAGTAAATGTAGTGTGTGGTGTATGAATGCAATTTTCTCAACGATAAGAAGGCTCCCTGTGTTTGGAGTTATTATGAGGAAAACATGATACAATGTACAGTAAACTGGTGACTAGGGTTAATTTATCTTTATGGCTGAGTTCATAATATATCAGATAAACAAGTTTTTTAGGAAAATATATAATAATGTACATTCTTTTTGGGGTGGTGATACACTCCATTGTCAAAATAGCAATGTAACATTTGATGAAATCTAGTAAAAGTTTGTATATATCCCAATCTGTTGGTGATATCAGTTTTTTTGCTTCGGGGTGAAGGGGGAAGATTAGCAAAAATTTTTCTGCCAGGATCAGATCTATCAAAATTAACGGTAATCGTGACAAGTGTATGGAAATATAAAATTAACAGTGTGTTACAGAATCAGTTATGGCATTTGTAAGGATTCTGTATGAAGGATTAATAATGTATAAATAACAAAGTGGAAAAAATAATGCAGATTGTAGGTTTGGGTCTTCTTTTGTTATAATAATAATAATGATGAATATTGTTATGCCATCTTGTGTTATCTTACTTAACATAGTTACATGGGATATAATGTATAGGGGATGAGGGACAGTTTGTGACAACACAACGTTAATCGTCTGTGTGCATTTAGACAAGGAATTTTATAATTTTGTGTAAGAACTGATACTGTGTTCTTTTATCTGTTTAATGTATTGTGTTGCTATTTGCCCCATCCAGGAGAAGCACGTTCTCCAAAACTTTCCTGTACTCCACAGGCTCCGCAAAACGTCTGTAGTGTCCACCGTCAGGGTGGCACACGCCATAGACCGCGTCTCCTCTTGTTGTACTGCCTCACTCCAAAGCTTAGGTCCTTGTTCAGGCGAGGGACCAGTCTCCAGATCAAAGGCCTCGGTTCGTAGAACCACAGGAGAAGGTTCCCGGATGTGTACAACCAGGCGTCTGGAGCACTGAGCAGCCATATGGTCATACGAGTTGCATAACCTGCATGCATGTCTTACGTTGGCCTGCATAGTGAACAAAAACTTGGGTCCTGTAGTGTTCTAGATGAACGTAAGATGGAATCGGCTGTTTTAATGTCATCTTGAGGGTGCAGGAGCCTTCCGGGAGCCCCTCGTATGGGCCTTCCCTCCACACTCCCTTGGTCGCTGCATGTACCGTGCCGTATTTACCAAAAACTTTCCGAATAACATACTCCTCCGCCTCGAAAGGCACGTTCCTTACTTTGACCCAGGTGAAGTATGTGGAGACGTCATGCAGGCATACCTCTACGGCTGAATTCACCGCCATTTTCCTCTCTTGAAAAGCTTCCACAGTCTTGGAGTAAAAGCCGGCATTTGCGAATTTTACAAAAAACCTCGACATCCCATTGAGAGCCACACCATATAATTCCTCAGTGGGGATGCCGTAGACGTCGCGAATAATGGTAGGCAACAAGAAATGCATCGTTGCACCACTGAGAGAGCCAAGAATGAATTCAACACAGACCGTGTTTACTCTTCTACTCTGACGATCCGCCATCTTGCGTACTGTAGTACACGGTTCGCCACCAGGTGTAAGCAAGAGCAGGCTCATAAAGCGTCCTTTCAGCCCGCAGGTTGAGAGACGAATGATAAATCTGTGATAGATAACGAGTGAGTGAAGAGGTTTTCATAGGTTGGAGGGAGTCAGGGGGTCACAGCGGGCTCGCCTCCTTGGGGGGGGGGGTCGTGAATGTGTTGTGAATGTGGGTTTGGAATGGTTTCCTGGTTTTCATTGAGACTTTATGGCAGCCAAGTGTGGATGTAGAGCTCAAGGTCTCGTTATGTTAGATATAACACTTTTCAGAATGTAGGTATAATATAGTAGATTTTTTTATGTATTATTTTGATGTGTATCAGTCTTGTATGACACGATTCTTGAGTAATAAGTTCTTTGCGACATGAAGTGTGTTTTAGTTTGTCTTTATGTTACGTGCTGAGTTTTTGCATGATGAGATATACTTATATACTGTTTTGCTTTGTGCATACAGTGCATCTGATTAATGTAATTTTGTGAAATTGTTTGTGTGTACGTGTGTGTGTGTGGGTGTGTGTGTGTACTCACCTAGTTGAGGTTGCGGGGGTCGAGTCCGAGCTCCTGTGTGGGTGTGTGTGTGTATATATATATATATATATATATATATATATATATATATATATATATATATATATATATATATATATATATATATATATATATATATACATATATATATATATATATATATATATATATATATATTCATTGTCCTCTTCGCTTTCGGGCTGAGTGGACGCACTGCGCAAACAGCTCTTGCTTTCTCTGGTGCGCAACTTCCTGTTTTCACCAAGATGGCTGCCAGCTACCGCAGGAGGAGCAACACCGTGTGTGTTGACCTTGTTAAAGGGGCAATTTACCCTACGAATGCCTCTGTTTTATTACCAACGATTATACGGGACACGTTTGGTATTGAAGTTGAAGAATTACATGGAATAGCACTTAATGGATCATCACGAATCTTCATAAAGTTCTGCACAGTGGAGGCATATGAAAGGACGGTGACTCAGTACCAGGAGAAGAACATCACCGTATCATCTGGTCTGGAGGTACGCCTGCGGGATGCCTCAAAATACTACACCTGGGTGAGGATCCGCAACGTTCCTTTCGAGGCAGACGATGTAGATATCAGAGAGACATTTCAAAGATATGGTGAGGTGCATGCTATAACTTTAGTTCGATGGACGGAGGGAATCTATGAAGGGTTGCCGGCTGGATCTTACACCGTCAAGATGTCTTTAAGAAGACCTATTCCATCGTATGTTGTCCTGGAGGATTTTAGGACACAGCTGTACGTGACCTACGCGGGACAACGAAAGACGTGTCGCCTGTGCGGCGCTTTTGACCACATGGCGGCCGGATGTGGTAAAGCAGCAGCGCCGCGGCCTTGGGAACGGCAAGTAGTCACAGAGTCTCAGGCGGAACCTCTGCCGAAGACTTTGAGTGCAGCAGGCAAAGGTAATTGGGCGGACGAAGTGGAGGGCGTGTTAGAGAATTGTGTGACACTACCAGTGGCTTCGGATGCTCCCCCGCAAACGGGCCCGGGAGTTGAGCAGCAGCCTGTGGGGGTGGGAGAGACCGGTGATCCACAGGAGTTATCTACGCCCCTACAGGAGATGATTAAGTCTTTCCTGGACGTGCCTGCGGAGGAGAACCCAGCTACAGACAGGAGAATTCTGATGGTTGAGAAGGACTTGATTGAGCAGATTCCAGAGCCTCTGGGGTCAGAGCCTGGCATGTTGCAGTTGCTACAGGTGGAAGCTGAGGTGCACAAGGGCAATGGAAATACTGATATGGAAATTGAGGGCACATCTAGAAAGAGGGCTGGAGGCTCGTCGGATGAGGAGGTTATAACACCAGCTCAGCGTTCAGGGAAGAAGACGTGGGCAGGAGTGATTAAGAAGGGGCAGGGTAGTGCACAGGGGGGGGGGGGAGGGGGTCCAGGCGGGAAAGAGTGCACGGGAAAAGACAGAAGCAGCAAAAAGTGGAACAGACAGGACACAGAGACATAGAGGAAAGCCACCCTTTCTGAATCTTTAAGTGTCTAACGATAAACGTGAATGGCCTTAGAGCTGACGGTAAACGAGTATGGTTGGAGGATGTTTTGCGGCGTTTTAACATTGATGTGTGTTTTATTCAAGAACACAATTTCAAGTATGGCAGAGAGTTGAGGCTGAACGGTTTTAGGATGTATGTTGGTAGTTCAGGGAAATTAAAGGGTGGGGTGGCAGTGGCAGTGAGGGAGTCCAGCCCATTCCACGTGCTCAAGTGGGAAGAGGGAGGGGAGGGGAGGGTGGTGAGGGTGGAAGGGATATGGGGTGAGATTAGAGTATGTTTTCTGGGGATATATATGCCGGCAGATAGTAACATACGGGTAAAGGTGAATTTTGTAAGGGAGGTTTTGCTTTTCTACATGCGGGGTTTACCAATGGTTTCTATAATAGGTGGGGATTGGAATTGTGTAATCAGGAATAAGGATGTGGAGCCGAGAGGGGCAGGGTGTGTGCTTGGAGTATTGAGGGATTTGTTGAGGGATGCAGGGGTTTATGACATAGTCAGGGGCGATGGGTGGAAAGTAGAGCACACGTTTATGCGGAGGGGTTATGCTGCCAGGTTGGATCGTATATATATAACTCGAGATATAACAGTAGAACGTGTAATGACGATAGATTTAGGTTTTTCGGACCATCGTGCCGTTTTGGCAGAGATGGCATGGGAAGGGATGGTTCGTAGGTATGTGGGTTATTGGAAAATGAATGTGAGGCTACTTCAGGGAGAGGGGGAGGGGTTGTTTTTTAGGGAATGGTGGAAGCAACTATGGGAGGCTCGCAACGAAGAGGAGGATGTCTTGGAATGGTGGGAGAAGCACGCTAAATTGCAGATTAGGGAGTATTACCAGCATAGAGGAAGGGATGAGGCGAGGTGGAGGTATGGTTTACAGAAATATTTAGAGGGGCAGCTAAATGATTGTTATGAAGGGGGAGGGGGGGCTAGACATGGAGAAATAGAGGTTTTAAGGGGAAGATTGAGGGATATACAAAATTCTCGTTTTGATGCGATACGTGTGAGGGAAGGTTTAGAGGAGGTTCTATGGGGTGACAAACCGTCAGGATGTGTTTTGAGGAGATTTAGGAATAGGCAACAGATGACCACGATTATGGGATTAGAGGTGTGTAAAGGGGTGGGGGGATATAGGGTGGGGCAGGTACTTAGTACCACCGATGGAATGAGCAATTATGCTGATTATTGGTTTAGGGAGAATTTTAAGCAGAGGGAGGGAGGAGAGAGGGAGGGAGAGATTCTGGGAGAAGGAATTCGAGGTATTTTAGGGGAGGAGGAGAGTGCGGTAATAGAGGGTAGGATCAGTGAGGAGGAGGTGGAGGAGGCGATAATGGGCTTGAGTAGGGGAAAAGCGCCGGGCATTGATGGAATTCCTAATGATTTCTATATTACACATTGGGATTGTATGAAGGAATGTCTGGTCCGGTTGTTTAACTGTATGAAGGAAAGGGGAGTGTTGGGGGAATCGCAGGGCACGGGGGTAGTAGTTTTGGTCTATAAGGGAGGGGGGGGGAAGACCTTGGGTGCTTTTAGGGCGATCTCCCTCATGTGTGCAGATTATAAAGTTTTTGCGAAGGTTTTAGGTAACCGTATGAAAAAGGTGCTTGACCGAGTCCTACATAGAGGACAGTGTGGGATTCCAGGTCGAAGTATGCGTGAGGGGCATGGAAGAATTAAGGATTTTGTGGAGGGTAGACAACGGGGGGGGGGATCTTGGGGATTGATTGGAAGCAGGCTTATGACAGTGTAGATAGACATATGTTGTGGTGTATTTTAAAAAAACAGGGTTTTGGTGATGAGATTGTGCGCTGGGCGACTACTTTGTATACGCCTGCAACGGTCAGGGTACAGGTTAATGGGAAGTTAGGGTTGCCGGTGCAGATGGGGATGGGTTTGCGACAGGGTTGCCCCTTGTCTCAAATCCTCTTTGCATGCATGCAGGACCCTTTTTATAGGCTTATAGAGGAAGGAGTGTGGGAACAGGGAGAGGTGGGTCCTGGGAGATGTGGTATTGTGGGGTATGTGGATGACACCACAGTTTTGGTAGGAGGGGAAATAGGATTGGGGAATGTGGGACGTATAATAGAGATTTTTGGTGGGGCGACAGGGATGAGGGTTAATGGAGCAAAGTCAAAGTTATTAGAAGTAGGCACGTGGGTGGGGGGGGGGGTTTGGGGGAACAGTATGGGTGGAACGTAGTGGATAGAATTAAGATATGTGGGGTTGTGTATATGGCGGACGCTGGGGAGGCACAGAGAATAAATTCCAAGGAAGTAGTGAGTAGAGCGATGGGTAGGATGCGCGGGTGGAGGGCTGGGGATGTAACATTGCAGCAGAGGGTGGTGGTAGTAAATACACTTGTGTACAGTAAAGTGTGGGGCGTGGCAGAAATATATCCCCTGAGGTCGTGTGATATTCAGGAACTGGAGAGGGTGGTTTTGAGGTATGTGTGGGGTTATGGGAAGCCATGGCTACGGAAGGAGGTGGTGATGATGGGCGTGCGGCAGGGTGGGCTGGGTCTTATACCTTTGGACACACGAGTGAAGGCAGTGTATGTGAAGCAGCGATACTTGAGGGTGGGAGGGGAGAGGGGTAGAAGGGTGGGAGAGGTCATGAAGGATGTGCGAAAATGGTGGAAGGGAAAGGCACTACTGGAGTGTGAAGATATGGTGCGAAATTTGTTGGCAGTAAGGGAAGCAAAAAAAGTAAGGGTAAGTAGGCTTGGGAGGACAGGTTGGCAGGGTACAGTGATACAGGGAGTAGCTACATACCCAATGTATGATTGGAGGGGCATTTGGGAAGACTTTCGGAAGATCAGATTAAAGCCAAGGGTTCGTGAAGTGGTTTATAGATTCTTTATGGGAATTCTAGCTACAAGGTCAGTGCTATATAGAATGGGTTATGTAGGTGCTGGCACTTGTTTGCATTGTGAGGAAGAGGAGACGGCTTTTCATGCCATATATTTTTGTGAAAACTTGGGTTTTGTAAGGGCATGGTTAGCGAGAGTTCTGGGTATAGTGGCGGGAGGGGGGAGAAACATTTCGACTTTGAGGGCTTTGCATTTTGATGTGGGAGGGGTTTCCAAGGACATTCGGAGGGCAGTGATGTATGTAGTGGCAGATTTTTTGTATGTGTCTTGGTGCATGCGGGAGGTGGGGGGTGAATATAGGGTGCGGGCGCTTGCGGCGAGTGTGTATCGTACAGTATGCAGAAATAGGCTACTATATGGGAGGTTGTGGGTAAATAGTTTTCCCTTGGGTTATCGTAATCTGACGGTAGGTGTAATGTTAGGGTTGGGTGTAGTTTAGAGCTGGATTGGGCTGGTTCTCCCTAAACTGGCATTCTTGTTCTTTTTTGAGATTAGTGGAGGATGGAAGGTGGAATAAAAGTGTGTGGTAGTGGAGCATATGGGTGTAAAGTCGTTAGGAATGAGGGGGGGCGTAGGGGGGGGGGGGGGTGAACTGGTGACATTTGGTTAAGAGACAGGGGTTTTATGACTTTCGACGTCAGGTACGAACTTGAGCATGGAAGGGAACGTGAGTTTGTGTTTTTTTAATACAGATAGCATGGGGTCAGGGGATGGCAGGGGGTGGCTTTCTGAAGTGTCTTTTGCCAGGTTGGTTTTGTTAATGATTGAGGTAGTACTGCCCGGTACATGTTTTATTAGGAGCCATAAGTTATATTGTGTAACTTAGTGCGTGACAGAGTAAGTCTGATATTGCTCTGGAACATTGTTAATAAATATATATATCTTGTTGAACATAATACATAAAAAATGGGAATATGTATTAGTGAGTGAGTTACAATTTCTAGTGTACTGTTACCATATTAGTTGGTATTCTTCACTTTGTCAAATAATTACTATCTATATATTGTTATAAGTTATTTATGTTAGTTCTTATTTTATACGTTTTAAGTGAACAAATGTAAGGTGTTGTGACGTCTAGTGCAAGTGGCATTTATCTTGCACTGGGGAAAAGGGGAAGTGTAAAGTAAATATGATTGGATCATAACGAAATGTCATTGGATATATGTACACTGTATTTAGAAGACGGGAAGGATTGTGAGGATTGTCAATATATGTATTAATTCTTATGTAAATTTCATGGAACTCAGGGTGATAATAATGTACACCTATTAGTCGGATGATAAGTATTGATATTATTATGCTTATTGTAATATAATTTGATTGATGAAATGTATAATCTGGTTTTTAGCTTTGGAGTAAAGAGATAAAAAGCATAGGGGATAGGGGATATTTTGTAAGCACAAAGATGAATCAGCAGTATGTATTTAGAAAATGTAACAATTTTATTTTTCTGTGGCGGAGACGATAAGGGGTTCTCATATTCCTTTATGTTATTGTATTTTAATGTATTTTTAAATTCAATGACTGATGGAGGTTATGAGTGGTGACGGCAGACACAGTTACTAGGCATGTGGGGGGGGGGTGAAGAGTCAGCGGTAGTGTATTAAATCCACCACCGTGCACGATATTGATTGTTATCATGGGGTATATGAGGGTTAGGGTGTGGATTGGTTTCTTTGGTGGATGTGTGCCATCATGTTCAGACGTTCCTTGTATTATAGTCAGCCTTTTAGATGGCTGGATTGTGTTTATACATGTTGTCAATGATGTCCTTAATGCTCTAATAAATGTATAAGAGATGTCAATGAGTATACTCAGGTGAAAGTGGTATGTTTTTCAAGGGGGGGGGGGGAGTGTAAGCATTACTAGGTAGGACTATCGTTTTTATTATAAGACCATCTTTTCACGTGAAGCACAGTACATAAAAGTAGTGTTTGATTGGAGTGCAGCAGCCAATTCTGATGTCATTATATAAGTGCTTCTTTGGTATTTGTGTAGTCACTGCAGATTATCGTTTTACTGCCTGTATCTTGTTACATATTGATTATGTACCCATATATTTTTTGTACCTGAGTTTTAAATAAAATATAAAAAAAAAACATATTGCTTAATCCTTACTTTAAGAACACTAGTAAATAATTATAATTAACCTTCCCTCTAGGCTACATATTTTTCAGTTTATCATTAAATACATGCACCAGTATTTATCAGCACTGGGTTCCATATTCCGGGAAAAATACCTTCAGAATCAACCAAGCAAGGCCTAGTCATCTGGGATTTAACTTCAGCTAGGGTCCGTCTCCATGTCTGTGCATGGTGACACTTGTTGGTCCTTCGCCTATTACTGTCTGAGAAAGAATGTACGTAGATATTAGTAGTATATATTGGTCGATCTAGGAACACTGCCGGATAATGACCATGGAAAAAGAGATAATGATGGGGTCTGTATGGCCTTAGGGCTGACAGGGTAATTGTTTAATATGTTTAATCATGCCCCAAGGGGATAGAGAGTCTTATTCCTATACATTAATAAGTAGGTACATAAAGTAGAACAAAGGATTCGGGTGTGCAGGTGGCAGATTCCAGGATAATGAGTGTGGAAAAGAATGTGATAATGGGTGGTCTGCATAAGCACAGGTGCTGTCAGGGGGTACAAGTTTAATATGTTTAGTCATCCCCCCAAGGGGATAGAGAGGCTTATTTCTGTGTAATTACTAAGTATAAGAAGGTAGGTAATGATCACTTCTGACACCCCAAACTCAATCACTCTGATAGATGGGAGAGGCAGTACAAAAAAGGATTCAGGTGAGCAGGTGGGCAGATTCCCAGGATAATGAGTGTGGAAAAAGAATGTGATAATGGGTGGTCTTCATAAGCACAGGTGCTGTCAGGGGTACAAGATTTAATATGTTTAAACATCCCCCAAGGGGATAGAGAGAGAGGCTTATTTCTGTGTAATTACTAAGTATAAGAAGGTAGGGTAATGATCACTTCTGACTCCCCAAACTCAATCACTCTGATAGATGGGAGAGGCAGTACAAAGGATTCAGGTGACTGGGTACAAGCTTACCATCTCCGAGGGAGTCCCCCCCCCCCTTCCCGGGGCTGCGACTCACTGACGCGACTGTTGCTACTTCACAACAACAACACTGCTGGGTTTAAAGAACGCGGTAATGGATGGGCAGCTGGTCCCCCGAGGGAGTGTTGCTCGCCCGTCCGTACCTCAGCAAAAAAAAAAAAAGGTTCTTCCGGGTACTACGGTGGTGTTTATTCTTGCCAGCTGCTAGATCTTTCCAGGTGGGGGAGGCTTAAAGCAGTGAGAAAAGGTCATCTAGGGGAGACCTTTGTGCTGATAGAGGTCTTATAGGAACTTTGTCATATACATTTTCCTCTCAGATGGGGAGAGGCTTAAGTGGTGCGATATTGTTTATATATATATGTTTAGACTAGAGAAGATAGTAATATATAGTTATATGTAAATAAAAATCAGAGTTTGTCAATATTTTTATTAATTCACATACAAAAGGGCAAAAAAAGCTGTGCAAAGTTTTTTAGCGCGAGCAAAGGGGCGAAACTGTGCGAGTTTTACTGGTTAGACTGAATGACTGCGCTCCTCCTGTTCACTTTCTGTAAGATTGATAACCTCCCGCTCGAAAATGATTTCCTTTTCAGGTACATCAACATCTGCCTTTACTCCACCTGCCGTCTTTACTCCAGCTGCCGGCTTTACTCCATCTCCAGCATTTACTCTCACGTCGGGGGTTTTCCCTTCCTTCTCCGACTGACCGTCAGGGTGCGCTTCAAGGTCGCCAGTTTGTTCAGCACCTGCCGCGGCAGTGACCTCAACAGAGTCATCAGATTGAGCAGTATCGAGCGTAGAGAGGTCCACAACGAGGTCATCAGACTGACATGAGGGAAGGCTCTGCGTTTCATCGTTGTCGAGATCTGGTTCTTTCTTCATAGGCTCCTCTATATCAGATGAACTGATCCCATCTTCCACAGGCTGTAAGTCATAAAGAGAACATATTTATCACTTTCAAATAAAGGAGTGGGACTCGTCTCTAATCTACCAAAGGAGGGAACATAGAAAGACATACCCTTTCCTGAGGAAGTCTTTGTTTGCGTTTCCTGCTATCATCACAATGACACCGCTTTAGGAGTTTGAAGCCGGTGTGTTCCTTCCCTTCCAATCTACCAGCCGATAAAATCAAAACTTTACAAATTCTGACTGGCCCAGTGAAAACTGTTGAAGAAAAAAAAAAGGAGACTCAACTTTAAAATTATTATAAGTCTCTTGCGCTCGTTTTGTTTCGTTAATATTCAAAGAGAAGTATCCAATCTACCAGCCGATAAAATCAAAAACTTTACAAATTCTGACTGGTCCAGTGAAAACTGTTGAAAAAAGAGACTCAACTTTAAAAATTATTATAAGTCTCTTGCAGTCGGTTGTTTCGTTAATATTCAAAGAGAAGTTTTTAGCAAAATAAAATGTCTCGCTTACCAGAATCGAGAATGTCTGCTTCCTTCACCATGATGAGAGTAAAAAGGCTATGGAGAGGTCAGCCTCTATCTTTTTGCGGGGAAGACAGCTTCAGCGGGCTCTTATATACAGCTCAGAGAGGGCCTTACCAGCCAGGAGGGGTATTTGGGGGATACTCTCGTCAGAGGTGACCTTCCCCACAGAGGGAAGCACAAAGATAACCTTGACTTAGGCAAAATGTTTTTTCACAAGGAGGTAACATTTTAAAATTCTCTCTAGCATATGCTATCACTAATCTGTCATTGATAAAAAGCGATTTTTCCGAGAAATTTTTTTTAAAAAAATATAAAGCTCTTTCTAATCCCACAAGGCTTGCTTTATGAATAAACATCATAACATATAGACCGCAAGTGAGTGAAAAATCACTTTGTGTTCTGCCAGATAAACGAT